>NW_026652283.1:44552577-44826533 GCF_009828535.3 Hylobates moloch
ACTGTATATGACACTGTATATGTGTGACACTGTATATGACACTATATTTATGTGGAGACTGTGTGTGAGACACTATGTATATGTGTGAGACTGTGTGAGAGACACTGTGAGACACCAAGACAGTATATGTATGAGACACCCTGTGTGTGTGACACAGCGTGTGACTGAGAGATGTGTGTGAGGCACTGAGGCTGTGAGAGACACTGTGTGTGTGAGAGACAGACTGTGTGGGTATGAGGCTGTGTGAGAGTCAGTGTGTGTGATACTGTGTGTGTATCACCGTGCGTGTGTGAGAGAGGGAGGGAGAGAGAGGGAGGCAGGTCAGAGGGAGTCAGGCGTCCTTGGTGAGAGTGGCAGCAGCCTGCCTGGAGGGACCCTGGGATGCCATTTCAGCACCTGAGGGGTAGCCTGCCTGGGTGAGTCTCCAGTCCACTGTGACTCAGTCATTGTGCCTGTGATCCCCACCCTCCATCTGCTTGCTTCCCCCCCATTTGTCTTCCCCAGCCCCCTCCGCCCCTCCCCAGAAGGTGATGTGTGTGAGCATGGGCTCCACCACGGTCCGGGTAAGTTGGGTCCCGCCGCCTGCCGACAGCCGCAACGGCGTTATCACCCAGTACTCCGTGGCCTACGAGGCGGTGGACGGCGAGGACCGCGGGCGGCATGTGGTGGATGGCATCAGCCGCGAGCACTCCAGCTGGGACCTGGTGGGCCTGGAGAAGTGGACGGAGTACCGGGTGTGGGTGCGGGCACACACAGACGTGGGCCCCGGCCCTGAGAGCAGCCCGGTGCTGGTGCGCACCGATGAGGACGGTAGGCAGTGCCACCGGGACGGGAGGGGAGGCGTTCTGCCTCAGACACCACCCACCAAGCTCCCCAGGGCCTTCCTTTCCCGAACACAGGCCCAGGTCGACTCATCTTTCTGGTTCAGGCGTAATGGCCTAAAGTGGAGGGATGTCACTTATGGGATAACTGAGGCCCAAATCCCAGCCTTTGGGGCTGTCTCCAAAGCAGCTGAAGCCTTCACAGGCTAAGATGGGAGAAGCAGCCCTGTCTAAGATTTGAAAGGTCAAGATTGGGAAGATTGGTGTAAAAGGTACTCAAAGTAGAATCAGCAAGACTCCACGTTGGCTGGACATTGGCATGATTTGGGGCCTAGGAGGAGTCAGGACAGGTTGTGCTGACTGGGGGTGGTCAAAGACCGGGTGCCCCACCTCCACCTGTTCCCCCGTGTCGACCCTCCCCACCAAGTGAGAGGCCTGGGCCAGAGGGGTGGGCAGGGCCAGTCCTGGGCTCTTACCCGTAGTGGGCAGAGGGAGCCTTCCATGTGCCTCACCAGGGACAGATGATCTAAGGAAACTATATCAGGGCCTTTCCTGGGGGAGTGGGGTACTGAGGCAGGACCCTCGAGTTTGCTGTGCCCGCCTGAGCCAGGGTCGATACCTCCAGGCCTGACTTCTTTCTCTACCTGACCCCCAGTGCCCAGCGGGCCTCCGCGGAAGGTGGAGGTAGAGCCGCTGAACTCCACTGCGGTGCATGTCTACTGGAAGCTGCCTGTCCCCAGCAAGCAGCATGGCCAGATCCGCGGCTACCAGGTCACCTATGTGCGGCTGGAGAACGGCGAGCCCCGTGGACTCCCCATCATCCAAGACGTCATGCTAGCCGAGGCCCAGGTGCAGCATTGGGTGGTGGTGGGGTGGCAGGGTGAGCACAGACCAGTATGCACAAGCTCCCTTTTGGGGCCCAGATATGTCCCTCTTCCCCTGTCTGCCCTCAGCAGTGCTGTGACTGCTTTTCCTTGGTTGTGAGACCCAAGATGCTTTGCAGCATCAGGGGTTAGGCTGGGGTTTTTTGGGTGTGGGTTTTTTGTTTGTTTGTTTTGAGATGGAGCTTCATTCTTGTCGCCTAGGCTGGAGTGCCTCCTGGGTTCAAGCAATTCTCCTTCCTCAGGCTCCCGAGTAGCTGGGATTACAGGCGTCTGCCACCGCGCCTAGCTAATTTTTGTATTTTTAGTAGAGACAGGGTTTCACCATGTTGGCCAGGCTGGTCTCGAACTCCTGACCTCAGGTGATCCACCTGCCTCAGTCTCCCAGAGTGCTGAGATTACAGGTGTGAGCCACCGTGCCTCACCAGGTCGGGGTTTTGAGATGTGCCTTCCCCCTAGACAGTGCTGTGCTGGCATCCACTCCTCCCACAGAAAGGGTAGAGAGAGTGCTCCAGGGCTGTCTTCCCCCACTGACAGCCATGAGTCCGTGGCTGTTGCAGAGCTCTGTGAGTAACCAAGTAGAGTGTTGCCCTGCTCCTGGCCCTGCAGGGAACAGTTCAGCCCTGATGTTCACCCTCAAGAGCTAGGCCTGCTGGCCAGCCTCACACCTCCCTCTGTGCACGTCTGTCTTCCTGGGAAGATGGTCCTGCCCTTGAGCTTGGGGTGAGGTCCCTGGGGTATTCTGAACACTGGTTGCTATTCAGATGAAGAACTTGGAATGCTGGGAGGTTATGAGAGTGGTATGGAATAATTCAGCAAGTAGGTGGCTGCGCTTGGATAAGAAGCCATGTCTGTGGACCCCTAGGAAAGGGCCGCAGTTGCTGTCATGAGCCCCGTCCCGAAAGACCCTACTGGAGAGTCACAACACCTGGTGTGGTGCTCTCAAGGTCTCCCCATCCAGGAACAGGGCCTCCCCATCGAGCCTCACCCCTGCCTGGGTGGAGAGCAGGGGTGCATGTACCACTCAGTGCTGTACACACTGTGCAGAGGGGTGGGGTCACCCACACAGACAGGAGCCTCACCCCTCCGGCTGGGTTCAGCCATATGAAGCAAAATTCTTTCTGCCCAGAGGGTGCTCTCTTCCCCCTGTCAGCCTGCCTAGTGCTAAGGCATCCGGGGTGGAGGAGGCGGGCATGTGCACCCACCTGCATTCCTGGGGCAGGTTGAGGGCTCCTCGTGGAGCCTCAGTGAACACACCCACCCAGAAACATCCCAGGAATGGGTTCCCCCAGCCCCTCCTCTCTGAGGGGGCCAGTGGCCACAGCTGCGGCCAGTGGGGTTCCAGAGAAGCCACTTCAAGTGCCCCCTTCTGGTCCCAAGAGGTTCGGAAGGGAGCTGGGCCAGAGGCTCAGGGACGCTGCCCATTTAGTCTCACACATCCCATCATGGGGGGTAACTCGAGTCTGGGCTCCCGGAGGACACAGAAGATGGAGGCCTGCTCCATAGCCCTCTCTGGACTGGGTCATTCTGTTTCTCGCCAGTGGGAGAGCAGTGGGGCCTGGTCCCGAGCCTGGCCACAGGGCCCAGCTGTCCCTGCGCTTCTGTCAAGGGCACCACATTCTGTCCTTCACGCAGCAGCACCATCTGCTCAGCTCAGGGCCCCCATCAGGCCTGAAAGAACTATGTGGTGCGTGTTCCCACCCCCCACCCCAGAAGTGTGGAGCCAGACCTGTCTCCTTTTATGTCTGATTCCATCTCCCTGCCTCCCTTTATCCCCTCTTATGGCCTTCATTTCTCTCTCCTTCTTGGAGTCTCTGTTTTTGTCTTGCTCATTCTCTTCTCTCTCCTCCCTCCTTCCCTCCTCCCCCTGCCATTCCTCTGACCCCTTCCCTTCATCTCCATCTGGTTTCATCCTCTGTCCTTCCCTTCTTTCTTGCTCTGCCTCTAGCGCAGGACAGGGTCCATGTGATGTGAGAACCTCCACGCCAGGGCTTGGTTGGGACAGCCCAGGTCTCCCCCCAGGCAAGGAGACTGGAACGGAGGTGGGCCCAGCCACATCCTATAAAGTGGCCGTGCACTAAGGACCTGTCCAGAGTCTCCTCCTATTCTGTTCCATGCTTCTTGCAAGGACTTTCCAACAGAGTGTCCCAGGACAGGAGGAACTTAGGCCACCCAGCATGGAGGCGAGTGGACAGAGGCCAGACCAGCACTGTGGGGGTGCTTGGGCTGGAGGACCCCAGGTACCTCCGGCTTGGAGACATCCTGGACCATCTCCCTGTGATGTTTCATGGGGCCTGAGAATGGAAACCTCACAGTCCCTCCACCTGTCCATCTAGAATATCTACATGCACCAAAGGCCCGCAACACTGCCAGCCCCGAAACATTCCCTCCTACCTTAATTCTCAGACACCCCGAGGAAGGAACAGGGGTATAGGTGGTTTCCCGTGCCTGTGGGCTACAGCCCAGGCTCTGAGCTTGGCACTCACAGCCTTCATAGTCTTGCTGACTAGCTTGCCCATGGGCCCACCCTGGCCATGTGCCCTGTTCACCCCCAACTCTTACTGTTTTGGGACGCTTCTCATGCCTGGGGTGATTGTATAATGTATCATCACATCTGGGATGCTTTGGTGGGTGGAAGGAGACACTGAATAGTCATTCCATGGCAACAAGCACAGGCCAGGACCGTCCGAGGCAAACCAGGGCATCGGAGCACCCCATTCATCCCTCAGTGTCTTCTTTCCCGTCGGCCTGAGCTGTTGAACCCACCCTCCTCGTCTGGCAGCCTCTCCCTCCCAGCAAGCCTAAAATTGTCAGAGCATCTGTAGCTGCTTTGTGTTCTTAGGGCCCTCTGTCAGCGGGTCCTCTCCCTGCAGGCTGCCTGCCCTCCCAGTCTCCATACCCTCCTCGGCCCTGGCACACACAGTTGGTGCTCAGTGAGGCAGGGATTCAAATCTTTGAACCGGGAGTTGTCCTGGGGTGCTACCCCCATGGGTACTTCGAGGCCCAGAAGCCCTCCCTCTGTCCTCCCTGGGCCAGGTCCCTTCCAGGCCAGGCCCCCTCCAGGTCAGAGTCCTTCACCATCCTGTCTCCCTTTCTTTCCCTCTCCCGCGGTCAGTGGCGGCCAGAGGAGTCCGAGGACTATGTAAGTAACAGGTGTGCGAACGCGGACAAGACATGGGTCAAGCTGGGCTCGTGGGACACTCCTCCCCTCCCTCGTTTCCTGCCAGCCTGCGCTGCCAAGATCCACAGGGCTCCAGTCACATCCGGAGAAAATTGCGTTTAGACACGAGCACTGAGCTGAGCAGCGATTGGCATTTCCTCTAATCCTTACTTCTTGCCTGTCGAGCAGCAATTTGAGGCCAGTGTTCATGATCGACCAGGGCCCGGCCCCTGCCCCGGCCAGACAGGGATGGAGTTAAATCCGATCCTAATCATTAGGCCTTATTGATCCCTGGAGTGAAAAATCACCTGCTTTAGGGCCGAGGCTGGGAGGGCGGTCTGGAGAGTCGGATTCTGGCATTGGTGCATTCTGGAGCCCCAGCCCTGGGAGACCCTCCAGCTGTGGCAGGAGGGACCCGTGAGGGGGTGGTGGCAGCTGCAGGGGCCCCACTCAAGGCCAGAGCTGGAGGGATACCAGGGTTGGTGACAGCTCTGTTCCCTCTGCACGGTGGTCCCTGCCCTGCTTCCCACTCTTCTCTCTATGTGCTGTGGCTTGACCCCCCATGGTGTTTCTCCGCATGTCCAGAGGTGATGCCTTTGCTGCAGATGGTTATATGGGCAGGGTCTGCCAAGGGGGGAGGACATTGCCCTGGCTGCTGTCTCAGGCATCACTGGGAACAGATGGGGAAGCCAGTTCCCCAGGTGTGGAGGTTTTCTTACTCTCCTGGCCCCTCCCCCACCTTTCTCAAGAGGTATTGCAGGGTATAGACATTCACAGAGTTAGTGGCCTATATGGGGGCAGCAGAGTCCTGACCAGGCCCAGGTCCTATAGGATGGCACCTTAGCCCGCCCCGCCACCTTGCTCTGTGTGTGCATGCATGCAATGGTGTCCACAGGTGGCCTTACGCCTGCTTATGCAGGAGCTGTAGGCTGTGTGCGTTTGGGTGCCAAGAGCCACGCAAGGTGCTGGGTGCGTGCGAGGCTGTGCCCTGTTTATATCCTCAGCCTCCGTTCACAGCACAATGGAGTGAGGGAAACAGTCTGGCCCTTTGTTCTTGTCTGAAAGGAATAATGAGCTGTCTGCCCCAGGCGTGCGGCTCCTGGGATGGGCGGGGTCCTCCCAGGCCTGCATCTTACCTGCCTGCTTCCTCTCCAGCAGAGGCCACCATTGTACAGCCCCACCTTCCACAACCCCTGGCCTTGTGTGCCCCGGGGCTCCCTCAGGCTAGGGTCCTGAGGTCCCTGACAAGGTCTGGCCTCTCCCTGCATTCTTGTGATGGGAACGGACCCCTCCTCCTCCCTCAGGAAACCACTATCAGCGGCCTGACCCCGGAGACCACCTACTCCGTTACTGTCGCTGCCTATACCACCAAGGGGGATGGTGCCCGCAGCAAGCCCAAAATTGTTACTACAACAGGTGCAGGTGAGTGAGGGGTCAGGACAGACCTGAGGGTGGGGCAGCAGGAGGGCAGCACCAGAGCCCAGCCCGTGGTCCTTCAGTCCCAGGCCGGCCCACCATGATGATCAGCACCACGGCCATGAACACTGCGCTGCTCCAGTGGCACCCACCCAAGGAGCTGCCTGGCGAACTGCTGGGCTACCGGCTGCAGTACTGCCGGGCCGACGAGGCGCGGCCCAACACCATAGATTTCGGCAAGGATGACCAGCACTTCACAGTCACCGGCCTGCACAAGGGGACCACCTACATCTTCCGGCTTGCTGCCAAGAACCGGGCTGGCCTGGGTGAGGAGTTCGAGAAGGAGATCAGGACCCCCGAGGACCTGCCCAGCGGCTTCCCCCAAAACCTGCGTGTGACAGGACTGACCACGTCTACCACAGAACTGGCCTGGGACCCGCCAGTGCTGGCGGAGAGGAACGGGCGCATCACCAGCTACACTGTGGTGTTCCGAGACATCAACAGCCAACAGGAGCTGCAGAACGTCACGACAGACACCCGCTTTACCCTTACTGGCCTCAAGCCAGACACCACTTACGACATCAAGGTCCGCGCATGGACCAGCAAAGGCTCTGGCCCACTCAGCCCCAGCATCCAGTCCCGGACCATGCCGGTGGAGCAAGGTGTGTGCTGTGGACATGGCAGCCCTTCCCAAGCGTGGCTGCATCTGGGGGTCTCTGCTCTCCTTGAGCCACTGACTTCTGGCGACTGTGATCCACCAGCCTCTGGTGTGTGACCTCCAATCTCTCATGACCGTGACCACTAACCTCTAGTGAATGGGCACCAAAAATGTGGTGCCTGACCTCTGCTGTCCTTGACCTACTGACCTCTGCTGTATGACCTTCTGATCTCTCGTGACCTTTACTCACTGATCTCTTTTGACTGTGTCACTATTCTTGGGTGTGCAACCTCCTGATCTTTGGTGTGTGACACTAATCTCTTGGGGCCATGACCCACCGACCTCTAGTGAACATGCTCCACCGTGCTCTGTTATGTGGCCACATGCTTCTCATGACCGAAACCCACTGACCCTCTGATCACTCTGGCCTGGTGTCCATCGGCTCAAGCTTTTACACTCGCGTTTCTGGAGATTCTGACCCTGGTTGCTGTGGCATCCCCCGCCCTGTTTGGTGCTCACTGTGGAAGAGCTTGGGCTGGGAGTTCAACTGTGCCATTTGAAGCTGGCTGGGAGTGGGGCGCTTGGTACTCTGCAGCCATCCTTCAACCCCCCGTTCCCCAACCAGTGTCTCATCCTGGCCATTCACCTTCCACCCTTCCAGCCCATTCACTCCACCTCATATACCCAGCAGAGCTGACTCTCTCTTTATGCCTTTGTAGTGTTTGCCAAGAACTTCCGGGTGGCGGCTGCAATGAAGACGTCTGTGCTGCTCAGCTGGGAGGTTCCCGACTCCTATAAGTCAGCTGTGCCCTTTAAGGTGAGTAAGGGCCACGGCCAGCTGAGCCTGGCACACACACAGGCCTGCTGGGTGCTGTCTTTCCAGTCCTAACCCATGTGCATCCGGCTGTGGAGCAGGACTGTGGTTGTGTATCCGTGCACTGTGCCTTGCAGCCCGTGGTAGGGAACCTCACCCAAAGGCATTGCCCCTCCCGTCCCCCACAGATTCTGTACAACGGGCAGAGTGTGGAGGTGGACGGGCACTCGATGCGGAAGCTGATCGCAGACCTGCAGCCCAACACGGAGTACTCGTTTGTGCTGATGAACCGTGGCAGCAGCGCAGGGGGCCTGCAGCACCTGGTGTCCATCCGCACGGCCCCCGACCTCCTGCCTCACAAGCCGCTGCCCGCCTCTGCCTACATAGAGGACGGCCGCTTCGCCCTCTCCATGCCCCATGTGCAGGACCCCTCGCTTGTCAGGTGTGCACACGAGGTATCGGGGGAGGCGGGGCAGGGCTGGAGGTAACCGGCAGTGACAGTCCTGATTCCTGCCCTGCCCACCCAGGTGGTTCTACATCGTCGTGGTGCCCATTGACCGTGTGGGCGGGAGCATGCTGACGCCAAGGTGGAGCACACCCGAGGAACTGGAGCTGGACGAGGTACCTGGGGAGGGGATGGGGGGGACACTGACAGCCCCATTGCAGTGGTCGGCTGTGGCCTTCCTGCCCTGAGCACTGTGCCAGTGACTCTCGGATTCACTCCCCAAATTGAAATCTCTCTCCTGGCTGCTCTGGCTGGCAGCCCGCCCCTCACTGGAGAGAGGGACTCTGAGGAAACCGTCTGGGAGTATTGACAGAACTCCCGGAGGGCTTACGAAGAATCCCTGGGGTGGGATGTCGTGGAGATGCCTTTGCAGGTCTAGAGAATGCCAAGCCCTGTAGACACTGCAGAGCCTCGCAGATCTAGAAGCCATGGAGGGCTTAGTGAGCCTTATAGCCAGGAGTCCCTGGAAGTTTGAAATCCTTCAGTCCTTTCTCATAGCCAGTGTGGCAACAACCTGGTGAGGGTGGGGAGGGTGGGGCAGCTTACTCACAGGGCTGCTTCCCATGGGCTGGTGGGGAGGAGTGGCTTCGCGGTGTCTGTTACTCTGTAGGGGCAGTGGGTTGGGCAGGTGTGGGCTCTTACACGGAAGGTGAGCCTTGATCTCGACCCAGGGAGCTGACATCCCAGGCCATAGCCCCAGGGCCGGCCAGCATGCTCCAAGGCCCCGCATGACCCCCGTGCTCCGCTCTGCCAGCTTCTAGAAGCCATCGAGCAAGGTGGAGAGGAGCAGCGGCGGCGGCGGCGGCAGGCAGAGCGTCTGAAGCCGTATGTGGCTGCTCAACTGGATGTGCTCCCCGAGACCTTCACCTTGGGGGACAAGAAGAACTACCGGGGCTTCTACAACCGGCCCCTGTCTCCGGATCTGAGCTACCAGTGCTTTGTGCTTGCCTCCTTGAAGGAACCCATGGACCAGGTCTGCCTGAGCCGGCTTGGCTTTCAGCACCCTGATCCCCTGGGCCTGGCCTGAGACGACGCCAGTCTCAAACACCACAGGACCCCAGGTCTTTATCAGTTTGGGGGCTTCGAGATCCTGGGGCAGCACTAAAGACCCAAGATCTGTCCCAGGGATCCTAAGACACGGCCCTGGGACCCAGAGGCCAGACCTAATGTGGCTCCAGGGACCCAGTCCTGCCAAGTCCACCTTGTAGGGTCTGGGAGACCAGGCCCAGGGTAACCCAGACCCAGAGCCCTTTCTCCAGGATTGATAGGCAGAGGGTGGGGGGTTCTCACGCTGAGCTCACAGCCTGCTTTTCTCCACTGGGCCACAGAAGCGCTATGCCTCCAGCCCCTACTCGGATGAGATCGTGGTCCAGGTGACACCAGCCCAGCAGCAGGAGGAGCCGGAGATGCTGTGGGTGACGGGTCCCGTGCTGGCAGTCATCCTCATCATCCTCATTGTCATCGCCATCCTCTTGTTCAAAAGGTGAGCACTGCCCTCAGAGCTCCGGGAACGGCCACCTGCCCCTCGCCTTTCAGGCCTTCTCCGGGTGTGGTGCCTGTGGAGGGTGTGCAGCCTTGCATCCTGGACCCTGGGCCTCAGGCTCAGCAGGAAGGCAGGAAGGCAGGAAGGGCAGGAGCAGTGTGTGTGCCTACCTGTGTCTGCAGGCCTGCATCTGTCAGGTGAGGGAGCCTCTGCGGCAGCCTGGGCGTGAGGAACTAAAGCCTCAGAGGGTTGTCTCATGTGCATCCCTGGCACGTCTGTCTGTCTCTGTGTTTCTGTGGATAAGAGTGTGTCCGTCTCCTCTTCAGTTTTAAGACACCGCCATCTCCTGAGCTCCTACCTCTAGTCCTTTCCTTCTGCCACCATTCCTGGATGATTCCCCAGCTCTACTCTCCTGCTTAGGCCTAGAGAGGTCGAGCTGGAGGCCCACAGGCCGTGGATACTCACTAACAGACATGACTGATGGCCTGCTGTGCCCGTGCCATCCACAGCGGCCTCAGCCTCAGTGTGTCTTTCCCACTCAGTTCCCTATCGGCAGTGGCAACCACCTGCCCTAGGACTCTCCCTTCCTATCGTGCACCTTCCAGCCTGAAAGGGATTTCCAAAGATTTAACTTTGTCACTCTTACTTTAAAACCTTCTGATGGCTCCCCACGTAAAGCCCAGCCTCTTTAGCCTGACAGCCAAACACCTGGCTAATCTGACCCCTGCCACACTCCTGACATTGCGACACTGAACTCATTCAGTGTTCAGGCCCACACAGGGTGTGCCCTCTGCGGATCTCCCTCCCCCTGCCCACCTGGCAACAGCAATCTCATCGTTCAGGCCTCAAGTCCGTGCCCTGGTGCTTGCAAGGCCTTGCCTGGCCCCTACCCCTTCCTTACACAGCCCCACATCTGTCCCCTGTGATGCTCCACTGCAAACGCAGCTGGGCCTGCGTGTGCCAAGCCTTCAGCCCCCAGCACTGGGCTGAGCCCACAGGTGTGTCAGTGAGCACCTGGCAGATGAAGATATGCTAGTGTGTGTGTGTCTGAGCACATCTCTGCACCATGCAGGAGTGCCTGTATCCTGTGCCTCTACCCTGGACCCACTGCTCCTTCCTAAAGAGTCCACTCCTTCCTCCCAGGGTGGATGGACCTGTGGGCGGGTCCCTGAGGAGTGTCCCGCAGACACACTCATCCTTCCCACTTCCACCTGCATTCTGGGTCTGTCCAGAGAAGTAGACCCCTCCCTGTGAATGTCACGTGGGTGTCATATAAGGGGTCTGCAGGGTCCCCATGTCATTAGAAGGCTGAGTGCTTGGTGGAAACTGTGACCGTTCCTTTCTTCTGTCCTTGCTTGTCTTTCGGGACCTAGTAAACAAGAAAGGTAGGAGTTGTTCCTTCTCTCTTCACACACCTCCCCCTCTACTTCTAATCCCTGGGCCAGCAGGGAGGGATGACGCTTTGACCAGAAGCCCCCTGGCCTATGGCTTTAAGCAGCAAACTGTCCAGTCAGCTCAGCAGGCGCCCCGGTTCAGGACTGAGTCCTCATTGGTGTGAGGAGGCAGGTTCTGTCTCACTCTTGCCAGTTCAACTCTGCAGAAGATGCTCCTTCTCTGGGGCACATGCATAATACAGACTGCATTGCTTTCCCTGAGCGTACAGAGCTCACCAGAACCGTCACCTGGCTCCCAGTTCTCTGAGAAGTTGCCTAAGTGCTGCGAGAGACAGTCTCGCACAGAGCAAAGAGCAGTCACTGTGCGGAACAGCAGAGAGGCGTGTCCTGGTACCCACCTGAGCACACTCACTGAAATTCTTTTTCCCCAAGCACATGCTTCTGCAGACCACAAGTAGCCTCTGGCTACTTGTTGGCAGCTGAACCCTATGGTCTGTCTCTGACCCTGTCCTTGTAGATGGGAAAACTGAGGCCAGTGAGAGAGGACTCTGCCCAGCTGGGGTGACGCCTTTCCCGTCCCTCCCCTGCTGCCCTGGGCATTTATCCTGATATTCTGAGGGCCAAAAAGCTGGGGCCCTGTCTCCTGTGCTGTTTGTGTATTTTATGTGTCATTTGCATGTTTATTCCTGGTGGTTCCTGCTACTCAGCTGGGTGGCCTTGGAGATAGCAGCCACTGTCCCACAGTGACCTGCCTTCTATCCAAAGGAGCCGCCCGCCCCTGCAACCCCTTCCTCCCTGCTGCACTGCCCCTCTGCTCACGCCACACTCCTGCTCTCCCTACCCCTTCCCTGCCCTGTGTTCTCTCATGTCAAGGCTGTTCTGGCCCTGGCTCCTCCGCGCTCAGAGATCCTGGGAAGAGGTGGGGCAGTAGGAGGACACAGCCGTGCACATGGGGGCTCCTTGGCAGCCAGCCATGCCATGTGTCACTGTCTCAGCCTGGACCTCAGGTTCTCACCAGCCTCCCTTCTGTCTCTCTAGGAAAAGGACCCACTCCCCGTCCTCTAAGGATGAGCAGTCGATCGGACTGAAGGACTCCTTGCTGGCCCACTCCTCTGACCCTGTGGAGATGCGGAGGCTCAACTACCAGACCCCAGGTAGGGCACTCCCATGGCCTGTGTGCCCCCAGCCCAGACGTAGCAGGCCTGTGGGTCTCTTCTGCAGGTCTCAGGGTCGCCACTGAAGTTCCTGGGCCGCATGCACTTGTTCCTGCTCCTTTTCTTACTTTCTGTCCTTCTCCCTGTGCTCATCCACTTTGGTTGGAATGACTGAGGAGCCCCCATATCCTGCAGCTGGACAGGTGCCCCAGGCCAGGACCCTCTCAGGTGGCAAAGCCACTTAGCCACTCCCTTGTCTTCAGTCAAGGCCTCTGAATATGGGCTAAGGACCTCCCAGAGCCCACATCTCTGCCGCAGGGTGGCCAGTGTCTGGCCTGCGCTCTGGCCCCTCCCCATGAAAGAGGGGCATGTTAGCAGTGGGAGATGCCTGACCAGACACTCGTGGGGAGATGAAGTGCCTGCACCTGAGCCATCCTGGAGGCTGACCCCAGGTTTACCATACCACGTACCTGCCCGTTCTCCTAGCCGCTCTCGCGGGGCTGTCCAGCTGTTCCTTCTCCCTGAAATGTTACTCTTCCCAACACCCAGCAGACACAGCTGAGACCTCTCCCCTTCCCCACACCCCCACAGGGTTAGGTGTCTTCTTGGCTCCAGGAACCTCCCTCCTTCTGAATCCTTTTGACGCCTCTCACAGTGAGCTGGGATTACCTCAGTGACAGTCGCTGAGCTCTGTGGTGCCAGGAACTGTGTCTTGTCATCCCCCATCCCTTGTATTCAGCGCACGATGGGTTCTTGTTGAATGCCTGTGAAATGAACACACACACAAATGAAGGAATGAGTGAACTAATGCATACACACAGGGTTTGTGTATGTATGAGCTGGTCATTACTGCATATCAAATTACCCCAAAACTTAGTGGCTTAAAACAACAATAATTGTGTATTATCTGTCACGGTTTTTGTGAGGCAGGAATTCAGACAGGGGCACAGCAGGAACAGCTTGTCTTTATTCCACAAAGTCTGGGCCCTCAGCCGGAAGACTTGAAGGCTGGGAGCTACAGTCATTTAAAGCAGGGGTTGGCAGACTATGGCCCATGGCCAAGTACAGCCCACCACCTGTTTTTGTAAATAAATTTTTACTGGTCGGGCACGGTGGCTCATGCCTGTGATCCCAGCACTTTGGGAGGCTGAGCCGGGTGGATCACCTGAGGTCAGGAGTTCGAGACCAGCTAGTGAAAGCCCATCTCTACTAAAAATACAAAAATTAGCCAGGTGTGTGGTGCCTGTCATCCCAGCTACTCAGGAGGCTGAGGCAGGAGAATCACTTGAACCCAGGAGGTAGAGGTTGCGTGAGCCAAGATCGCACCATTGCGCTCCAGCCTGGGCGACAAGAGCAAAACCCCGTCTCAAAAATAAATAAGTAAATAAAATTTTACTGTAACAGCCACACCCATTTATTTATATGCTACCTACCTATGGTTGCTTTTGCACTATGAAGGCACCATTAAATAGATGCAGTAGATACCAGATGTCCACAAAGCCTAAACTATTTACGCTCTGGCCTGTTATGGATTCCAAGTTTGCCAACCCCTGGACTCTAAAGCCTCTTTCATCCATGTAACTGGTGGTTGATGAGCCAGCTCTGAGCCTTGCTGTGGCTGTCAGCCTGGGACACCCAACACGAGGCCTCTTTAGGTGGCCTGGGCTTCCTCACAACATGGTGACTGAGTTTCATGAGCATATGTCTGGAGAGTGTGCCAGGCAGACCTAGCAGGCTATTGCAACCCAGCATGATTAGATCTCTGAAGAATCAAGCACCAGGATGCTGGGACCTGAGTGCAGAGAAGCCTCTTTGGGGATGGGATGCTGAGCCATGTGGTTATTGGTCTGGAAAAGAAGGGTGGGAGAGAGCTCCTCAGTGGAAGCTTGTGCAGAAGCTTGGGCAGACTGCATGTGCATCAAATTATGAGCACCTGAGGGGATCTGCAGCATGAGAGTTAGGGGCTGGGGAAATACTGAGCCAAGAGAAGACTGGAGGACTAGGCAGAGGTCCAGTCAAAAGGACCTTGAATGTCAGGCTAAGGGGCTTAGACTTTTTCTTGAGGATGCCAGGGAGGTATTAAAGGTTTTCAGCAGGGGAGCCAGATGGTCAGAGCCATGCTTTAGAAATGTCACTCTGGCTCCTTGAGGAGACTGGATTAGAGAGGAGAAATTGAGGCAGGAAGACCATTTAAAAGGCCACCAACCAAGTGAAAGGTGGCAGTGGGAACAGAGGGGACAGACTTGGGAAACGTGAAGGAGGTGAGGACAGCAGAGTCTGGGCTTAAGTCCACGTGGGGAGGGGTAAGGGTGGCTCTGCAGTTGCTGGCTGAATGAGCAGGGGGTAGGGGTGTCCTGGGGCCGGTGGGTCTGTGGGTCTGAGGACTTCTGAGCTGACATCAGGGCTGAAGCCCTGTGGGAGGGGCCAAGGAGCATGTAGTAGTCAAAGCCTAAGAATAGATGGGCTCTCCCAGGGTGAGGGCTGGAAGGAGACCGGGACCAAAAAGGAGCCCAGGGCAGGGAAGGTGGTGCAGCGTTAAGGAAAGATGGATGGAGAGCAGCTAGGGAGATTGAGAAGGAGCAGCCACAGCCAGAGAGCAGGAGTGCAGTGTCCCTGATGCCAGGGTCGGGGGAGTTGTGCAAGGGACGAGACGACTTAATGAGGTAGGGCAGGGGACACTCACCCAGTGGGAGGACCGTTGGCTTTGGCAGATGGGGCTTTGAAGAGACGGTGGTGGCCACGTCCTGTGGGCAGAAGTGTTTCAGTGAGCAGCGTGGCAAGTGGGGGCTGAGAAAGTGGAGAAACCCCTTTCAAAGATTCTGGGAAGGAGGCAATGAGCAGGGCACAGTGGGAGAGGAGAGGGTGTGGAATCTGAGAAGGAGGGCTCTTTTTTCCAACATGGAAATCATCTGAAAATTGCCAAGGCCAAATTTTGGTACCAAAAGGGGCAGGGCTGGTTTGGATTTATTTAATCATATTTAGTCATATTTGGACTTATTTAGTCATAGAGTCCCCCGAGGCTGCCGAGGCCGCCAGGGTTTAGAAGTGCTCGCCTTTGGGATGGGACACCCCGCCTGTATTAACTGGGAGACAGAAGGAGCCTCGACGGAACTTGTCCGCAGCCCCAGCCCCTCACCGCCCCATCCTCTTCTCCGCCAGTCCCTCGCAAGCCCGCTCGGCACCTCCACTGCGTGTGACGGTGCCGTAAGCAGAAAAAGTTAACGGGCTCTCTTTTCTTGCCTCGTTGTTTTTTGTTTGTTTGTTTATTTTTTTCTCTGCAGGTTCCAGTGTCCCCAGTTGCCCGAATACCTCAAGTTAGTTTTCAAAGTTCCCGTGTTTGGGGGATACTTTGGCTTCTGTGTCTGTTTCCACTCCTTTTGTTTACCCCATCGCCTCCATCCTTCCTTGAATTCTTCTCTCCCCTTCCCTTTCTTCTCCCCCAATCCCACTGTCTCCTGACCTTTTTCCTTCCCCACCCTCCCCTCTGCCCACCTTGCTTCCTCCAGGCCTGTTTTCTCTCCCCCTGGCCCCATCTCTGTTCTGCCTCTCTGGCCTCCAGTCCCGGTCTGACACCCTTCCTTCTGCGTGCCTCTACCTCTCATCTCCTCTCCTCTGTCTCACACCCCCCTCCTGATCTCTGCTTCTCTCTCCATTGTGTCTGTACTTCGTGACCACTCCATCTACACACGTGGTGCCCGGGATGACGATGGCCGTGAGTCTCCCATGGCGACTGCCACCATTGAGGGGCAGGAGGGCTGTCCACAGGCAGGCGCAATGGATCCCAGCTCCCGTCACGTCTGCTGCCACTGACCTGGGCGTCCCACCCCTCCTGGGAGGAAGGAAGCCTCTCCTCCATCTTGAGAGACCTGTCAGGCAGGGCCTAGTGCCCCCACTCAGCACCCCACTACCAAAACAGGCTCCACGTGCTCATGGCACAACACCGCCCTCTGTCCTCTCCCACCCTCCGCCATCCCTGTCGCCGCATGTGCTGCTGTCTCCATGCCACCAGTTCCAAGTGCTCCATGGTCACACATGTTCACATGTGCACATACATGCGTTGGGGCTTTCTCTGCCACCCTGCTCAAGCCTCACACTAACGCTGCCTGTGTATGCCCTACCTCCCCCAGGTATGCGAGACCACCCACCCATCCCCATCACCGACCTGGCGGACAACATTGAACGCCTCAAAGCCAACGATGGCCTCAAGTTCTCCCAGGAGTACGAGGTGAGACGTTCCCGCCCCCTACCATGTACCTGGCCCAGGCCTACCCCAAACCAGCTCCTGTCCTGTCCTAGGTCCCAGCTGTGGTGGGTGAGGAAGCAGGGGTCCAGCTTTTTCAGGAGCACAGAGAGGAGGGTCGGCAGTAGTAAGGGTCAGCTGGGAACCAGGTGCCTCAGATGCTGGGTCTGGCCATAGCCTGGCCCAGCATCTTCTTGGGGTTACCCTTAGGAGATGATTTCAAACGGCTGTGAGTGACGCCAGGGTCTGGACACTCAGACACGTGCTCAAGTGCTCACAGGCAGACACAAGGTCACAGGCATACAGACATAGATCAGTGATAACAGCCACAGTAGCTGGCATCTATCGAGCATCCTGCAGGCCAGCACCAGGCTGGGCACTTGGCATGCACTATCTCTTTTGGTCCCCCCACAGTCTTCAGAAATGGGGACTGTTATTATCCCATCTTCCAGATGAGGAAACGGGCTCAGAGAGGGGAAGTGACTTGCCCGAGTCAAACAGCTGATGAGTAGTGGAGCCAGGATTCAAACCCAGGCCTGCCTACTGCCCTGTGCTCTGCACATGCATGTGCTCACGTATGTACTCAGGATGCCACAGCTCACAGGGGGAGTCAGGGCCTCGAGACCGGCTGCTCAGGCTGCACAAGTCCCGCTCGGAGCCCTCCACACGTTCACCTTACTCTGGACTTAACTCCTAGGAGCCTGCTGGGGGCTCAGCCTTCAAGAGTCTGAGGGTTTCCCACCCACAGATGGTGTGGGGGTGACTCTGAGCATCCCCAGGCTGCCCATCTAGGAAGGGGATTTGTTAGAGAAGGAGGTGATTTAAAGAAGAGACTCCTGGCCAGGCACAGTGGCTCATGCCTATAATCCCAGCACTATGGGAGGCCGAGGTGGGTGGATCACCTGAGGTCGAGAGTTTGGGACCAGCCTGGCCACCATGGTGAAACCACATCTCTACTATAAATACAAAAATTAGCCGGCTATGGTGGCACATTCCTGTAGTCCCAGCTACTTGGGAGGCTGAGGCAGGAGAATCGTTTGAACCCGAGAGGCGGAGGTTGCATTGAGCCAAGATCATGCCACTGCGCTCCAGCCTGGGTGACAGAGTGAGACTCCCTCTCAAAAAAAAAATAAAATAAAATAAATACTCTTAAAAAAGAGTATTTTTACTTAAAAGAGAGAGACCTCCCCCTCTTCCACCTCGTCTAAGAAGCAGCCTGTGCTTGTCTTTCTGCCTTGTCCACAGCTGTTTCCTCAGCACCTGGCACTGGCCTCAGTAGATGGTTGGTGGACAGGCAATTGAGAGGGGTTGGCTCAGCGTAACCTGTGAGTTTGTGCCCCTTCTGATGTCCACCCTCAGCTGTGTTTGGGGGATGCATCCTAGGGCTCAAAGATTGCCCTTCCAAGGGCTGTGGGCCAGGTTTCCAAAGAGGAAGCTGGGCTTGGCAGGCAAATGGATGAGTATGTCTGCGGCACAGCAACCGTGCTCCCTCTGCCTATAGGGCCCCCCTGGGGTACTGCTCCATACAAGGCTGGGCTTCGGGTCACGAAGCCTGTAAGGTGGGCTCCCTGCCTCCCATGGCCTCTACCCACACTCATTTGTACCATGTCCCACACCTGCCCTTCCTTCCAGCACAGCCCTGCTTCCCTATCTGGGCTTGTGGGGCCTCTGCTCACAGTAGTCCCCTTCCATCTTCTACCTGCTTCCCTCCTCTGATCAGAACTTTCCTTATAAGACCCTCCTCCTCCAGGAAGCCTTTGCAGGCTCCCCAAGGCTGCCGTGGGCTCTCCCTCACCTAGGACCCCATAGCTCTGTTGTCTTTTTTTTTTTTTTTTTGAGACGGAGTCTCGCTCTGTCGTCCAGGCTGGAGTGCAGTGGCACAATCTCGGCTCAGTGCAAGCTCTGCCTCCTGGGTTCATGCCATTCTCCTGCCTCAGCCTCCCGAGTAGCTGGGACTACAGGCCACCACGCCCGGCTAATTTTGTATTTTTAGTAGAGATGGGGTTTCACCATGTTAGCCAATATGGTCTCGATCTCCTGACCTCGTGATCCGCCCGCCTCAGCCTCCCAAAGTGCTGGGATTACAGGCGTGAGCCACTGCACCAGGCCTGCTCTGTTGTCTTTAACATTCTGTCAGTCATTGATCACACATTTTCCATGTGCCAGTCCTCGTGCTGGGGATATGGAGACTCATGCCCTCAGGGAACCCAGTCGTGGGGAGCACATGCAGACAGATAATCAGCATTGAATATGTGACTCTGACAGCACACCCTCGTGTTGAATAGGACCGACAGGCATGCAAAAGGTGGGCTGACAGCACCAGAGCAGCCCGAGGGGTGGGGTGTGCTGCAGGGTCTCACGGAAGCAGTGACGCGGTACTGTGGAGAGTAATGAGGCTGGGGACAACATATGGAGGACATTGCGTGCTATGCTGAAAACTTCAGATCGTATCCATCTGGAAAATGTGAAGATAATAATGGAACCTATCTCATAGGAGAATTTGAGGAGGGAATACATGCAAAGTGCTCACAGCGGTGCCAGGCACACCGCGGGTCCTCACTAACGCTTCGCTATTACCATTATTGCTCTCCGAGGTGATGAAGAGCCACAGAAGGCCTTTAAGCAGGAAATTGATATTCACATCTGCGTTTTGGAAGGATTATTCTGGCTGTGGGGCTGAGGGGGTCAGAGTGGGACAAGAGGAAAGAGGCAGGAAGAGGCTGAGCCTCAGTTGGGGTGGCCTGGCCCAGGGCAGTGGCAGCAGGTTGGAGAGAGCTGAGGGGGTGGGAGAGCACCAGAACCTGGAGACTGGCGGGGCGGGGTTGGGGGAGGCCGGAGGAATTTTGAGGTTGACTTCTAGGTTCTGGCCTGGCACCGAGGGGTGAAGGTGCCTTTCGCTAAGGTGGAGTCCCAGCAGCAGCGCCAGGTTTGAAGGGGAAGCTGATGAACTCAGCTTTGAAAGGACTGCGGTTGAAGGACCTCCCAGTGGAGGTGTCAGAGAGGCTGCTGGGTACTCAGGGAAGAGCTCTGTGCTGCTGCTGAGGTTATGGGCAGCTCCAGCATATGGTGTAAGAATCGGGAGCAAATGAGGTCACCCAGGAAAGGTTGTAGAGAGGGAAGAGGGCCTAGAAGGAACCCTGGAGGAGCTCTGTGTCCTGCCCATGGGAAGGGCAGGGGGGAGAGAGGAAACAGAGAAGGAGCAGCCAGAAAGGAAGAGAGCCAAGCAGGGAGGGATCCTGGAATACCTGAGAGGGGCCACCATCCCTTCCATCTGTCCTGGCTCATTTCATTAGGTGAGTGCAGGGCTTCGAGAGACCCTTCTCCTGCCCCTAACCCAGCTCAGACCACTCTACCAGGCAAGGGGATTTGGTACCATAGTCAGAGGAGTCCCCAGTCCATCACTTTCTGATAGGTGATGTGGCAGCCTGTGAGCTCCATGGCTGGCACCACGAGATAGAGGGCCTGGCTGTGGCCTGTGGAGTGAAGGCAGGATGCGAGCATCACCGGGAAGGCTGGGTCCCCTGCAGGAGAAGCAGGTCAACCTTGGCTCTTACCCCACCCCACCCGCTTTCTCCATTCTCTGCAGTCCATCGACCCTGGACAGCAGTTCACGTGGGAGAATTCAAACCTGGAGGTGAACAAGCCCAAGAACCGCTATGCGAATGTCATCGCCTATGACCACTCTCGAGTCATCCTTACCTCCATCGACGGTGAGCCAAAGGGGTGCCCCTCCTGTCCCCTTGCTCTCCTCCCCCTTGCTAGCTAGGGCAGCATGTCATTCTACAGAGGATGTCCACGAGTCTCAGGGGTGCACTGAGGCATGGTGGGCTGGGCTGGGGACCCCGCAGTAATGCCCTCCCACCTCTTTTCTTATCCATAGGTGTCCCCGGGAGTGACTACATCAATGCCAACTACATCGATGGCTACCGCAAGCAGAATGCCTACATCGCCACGCAGGGTCCCCTGCCCGAGACCATGGGCGATTTCTGGAGAATGGTGTGGGAACAGCGCACGGCCACTGTGGTCATGATGACACGGCTGGAGGAGAAGTCCCGGGTGAGGCTGCAGGGCCCTGCCAGGAGGCGAGTGGGAAATGCCCAGCCACAAGGTGATACAGGGCACCTTCTTCTGTGCCGCTTTCTTCTGTGGAGGAAGTCGCTCAAGGGATCCCCAGATGCTATTATGTTTCTGGGGATATTATGCTCCCCAGATACTGGGGTGTTTCTGGGATAGAGCATGTTCCCCAGATGCTAGTGGGTTCTTTAGGATGTTAATGTGTTTCACCAAATGCTGTCATTTTCTGAGAATGTTAATGTGTTCCCCAGTTCCTGGCGTGTTCCCGGGGTGTTCATGTGTTCCCCAGATGCTGGCGTGTTCCTGGGGCATTAACACATCTCCTAAGTTAATTAGTGGAAAGAGCTGCTGTTATCTGTTTTTGGACTGCAAAGCATTGACTGGAACGTCAAATTTACAGAGCTTGAAAATGGCACATAAACGTTACGGGTAAATTTGGCAGAAAATGTGCCTGGTGCGATCTGGCCTTGAATAAATAATTTTCAATTATGGCCCTTATTCCACTAGCTAGGGCAGGGTGGTGACGTAGCTTGAGGACCTGATGTGGCTTGTGGAGGACAGAGGGCAATGGATCTGAGAGCTCAGGGCTGGGGGGCTTTGTAGCCAGAAAGGCTACAGCCAGGGAGTAGACCAGCCTCCACCCTGCTTCTGCCCGTCTGAGCCTGTGGGCTTCCTTCAGCCTGCCCTGCTCATCCCCCTGCAGGTAAAATGTGATCAGTACTGGCCAGCCCGTGGCACCGAGACCTATGGCCTTATTCAGGTGACCCTGTTGGACACAGTGGAGCTGGCCACATACACTGTGCGCACCTTCGCACTCCACAAGGTATAGCCTTTCCCCAGTGCATATCTTACCCGGACACTGTAAGGACAGTGGCCTGGGTGTGGTGTGCTGGGTCGGGGGGAAGCTTGAGCCTGGATGTTGGAGGGTCGGAGGCTCAGGTGTGAGTGAGTGTGGTGTGATGATCCATGTTATGGGAACAGTGCTAGGAGCTTCAGGCTACCCTGTGTGGCTTCTGAGTCCCATCAGGAAGTGGCGGGTCTGGCCTCAGCATCTGGTCATTCTGTCCTGATTCTATGGCAGGCAGACTCCTAGTCACCAGTATGTCCCCACTTTGTCCCCCAGAGTGGCTCCAGTGAGAAGCGTGAGCTGCGTCAGTTTCAGTTCATGGCCTGGCCAGACCATGGAGTTCCTGAGTACCCAACTCCCATCCTGGCCTTCCTACGACGGGTCAAGGCCTGCAACCCCCTAGACGCAGGGCCCATGGTGGTGCACTGCAGGTGAGAGGGCACAGTGCCACCCAGAGGGGTGGGGTGGGAGGTGGGGGCGCCTGTGCCTCAAGCTGAGCCCGTGTCCTGCAGCGCGGGCGTGGGCCGCACCGGCTGCTTCATCGTGATTGATGCCATGTTGGAGCGGATGAAGCACGAGAAGACGGTGGACATCTATGGCCACGTGACCTGCATGCGATCACAGAGGAACTACATGGTGCAGACGGAGGACCAGTACGTGTTCATCCATGAGGCGCTGCTGGAGGCTGCCACGTGCGGCCACACAGAGGTGCCTGCCCGCAACCTCTACGCCCACATCCAGAAGCTGGGCCAAGTGCCTCCAGGGGAGAGTGTGACCGCCATGGAGCTCGAGTTCAAGGTGGGGCTCGGGTGGGCCTGCTTGGCTCCAGGGCCTAGACTGGGCCATGCGGATGACCCCCACACCCACAGGAAGCCTGGCCTGACCAACCCCTCCCTCTCAATAGTTGCTGGCCAGCTCCAAGGCCCACACGTCCCGCTTCATCAGCGCCAACCTGCCCTGCAACAAGTTCAAGAACCGGCTGGTGAACATCATGCCCTACGAATTGACCCGTGTGTGTCTGCAGCCCATCCGTGGTGTGGAGGGCTCTGACTACATCAATGCCAGCTTCCTGGATGGTTATAGGTCAGCATGCATGTCACTGCCCCACCGTGCCCTACAGGGGCCTAGGCCTGTGCCTGGCTGGTGGGGGTGGGCAGCAGAGTAGGGCCAGCCTAGAAGACCTGAGAGGGCTGGGTAGAGCAGTGAGGACTTCCTGGAGGAGAGGGGATCTGAGCAGGGCCCCAAGGGGCCAGGCAGCCTAAGGGGAGACTCTGGGGGCAGCAGCACTTCCAGCATGTCCAGTCTTGTGTCCACCCCAGACAGCAGAAGGCCTACATAGCTACACAGGGGCCTCTGGCAGAGAGCACCGAGGACTTCTGGCGCATGCTGTGGGAGCACAATTCCACCATCATCGTCATGCTGACCAAGCTTCGGGAGATGGGCAGGGTGAGCCCACCCTTTCCCCCAGGGCCCCTGTCATACCTGGGAGAACACCAGCCACCCTTGGGGGAGCTGCCGCCTATGTTACTGTCTCCTTTCACACCCCAGCTACTCGTCAGCATAGCCTCAGGCACCCGTTATTACCACCTGAGGCATCTGTCCCAGAATCCTGTGAAGCCTGGCACCCCTCCCCCATTCCTTCTCACCTGATCATGGGGGCCCGACCCTCTGTCCACAGGAGAAATGCCACCAGTACTGGCCAGCAGAGCGCTCCGCTCGCTACCAGTACTTTGTTGTTGACCCGATGGCTGAGTACAACATGCCCCAGTATATCCTGCGTGAGTTCAAGGTCACGGATGCCCGGGTGAGTGAGTGCACTGAATGTGTCCATAACGCTGCCTGTCCACATGCAGGGTGGGTGGCTGCCTGCGTGGTACCTAGCTCAAGCTTCAGAAATCTCAGGCAGGGGGTGGGTATTAGGGTGTGAGCACATCTCCCCTAGTGGCCTCGGGTGCAGTGACACAGATGCACGCCTGTGTCATGGAACTACCCTGGTCTAGTCCAGAGGGGTGGCAGCCTAAGGCACGAATTCTAATCATGTCCCCCATCCACCTTTCCCAGGATGGGCAGTCAAGGACAATCCGGCAGTTCCAGTTCACAGACTGGCCAGAGCAGGGCGTACCCAAGACAGGCGAGGGATTCATTGACTTCATCGGGCAGGTGCATAAGACCAAGGAGCAGTTTGGACAGGATGGGCCTATCACGGTGCACTGCAGGTGGGACTGGCCCCGTGGAGGGCTGGGTGGGCGGGCCTAAAGGCCTGGCAGACCCACTGCGTGAGGCAAGCAGGACTCCTGACGCAACTGTGTTTCTGAGCAGTGCTGGCGTGGGCCGCACCGGGGTGTTCATCACTCTGAGCATCGTCCTGGAGCGCATGCGCTACGAGGGCGTGGTCGACATGTTTCAGACCGTGAAGACCCTGCGTACACAGCGTCCTGCCATGGTGCAGACAGAGGTAACACAGACCAGCCTGCAGGGCCAGGGCCTTGGCAGCAGCCCTGCCGGGAACCCTAGGCTTCAGCTACAGTTTGATGCGCACAGGCATGTGCATTCATTCATGCTGCCAGCCTTTCACGTGGCCTGCGATAGCCATGGTGGTGTGTGCTTATGGTCCTACCTACTTGGGAGGTTGAGGTGGGAGGATCATTTGAGGTCAGAAGTTCGAGGCTGCGGTGAGCTATGATTATACCATGGCACTCTGAGAGCAAGACCCTGTTGCTGAAAACAAAACAAAACAAAACAAAAATACTGCACCATTGCCTGTGCTGCCTGGGGGCTCGGGAGAGATGAGTAAGATGTGTTCTTTCCTTCGGCAGCTCTCTGCTGAGCCCCAGTGGAGTGCCTGGCTCTGGGCAAGGTTACACAGAGCAATCCTTATGGGGTGCCCAGTCAGGAGCAGAGAAACATGATTGGGGTGGCAGATGGAAGGCAGGTAGATGTGAGGGCCTGGGAGAATGACAGGAGAGAGATGAGCCTTCAGAGGCTCTTTCAGGCTCCCCCGCACACTGCCTGATGTAGCTGCCAGGGTCCAGCACCTGCTCTTGGCCAGCAGAGGCTAACTCCATGGCCCATGGCTGCAGTGTGAGTGTCAGCTGTGTACTGGGGGTGTCCACTGGCGTGACCCACACTGACCAGCCCCCTGTCCTGGCAGGACCAGTATCAGCTGTGCTACCGTGCAGCCCTGGAGTACCTCGGCAGCTTTGACCACTATGCAACGTAACTACCACTCCCCTCTCCTCCGCCACCCCCGCCGTGGGGCTCCGGAGGGGACCCAGCTCCTCTGAGCCATACCGACCATCGTCCAGCCCTCCTGCGCAGATGCTGTCACTGGCAGAGCACAGCCCACGGGGATCACAGCGTTTCAGGAACATTGCCACACCAATCAGAGAGCCTAGAACATCCCTGGGCAAGTGGGTGGCCCGGCAGGCAGGCACTGTGGCCCTTCTGTCCACCAGGCCCACCTGGAGCCCGCTTCAAGCTCTCTGTTGCGCTCCCACGTTTCTCATGCTTCTTCTCATGGGGTGGGGTTGGGGCAAAGCCTCCTTTTTAATACATTAAGTGGGGTAGACTGAGGGATTCTAGCCTCTTCCCTCTGATTTTTCCTTTTGCGAATCCATATCTGCAGAATGGGCCACTGTAGGGGTTGGGGTTCATTTTGTTTTTTTTTGTTTGTTTGTTTGTTTGTTTGTTTTGAGTTCACTTTGGATCCTTATTTTGTGTGACTTCTGCTAAAGGACAGAACATTGCCTTCCTCGTGCGGAGCTGGGGCCGCCAGCCTGAGCGGAGGCTCGGCCGTGGGCCGGGAGGCAGCACTGATCCGGCTGCTCCTCCAGCCCTTCAGACGAGATCCTGTTTCAGCTAAATGCAGGGAAACTCAATTTTTTTTTAAGTTTTGTTTTCCCTTAAAAGCCTTTTTTTAGGCCACATTGACAGTGGTGGGCGGGGAGAAGATAGGGAACACTCATCCCTGGTCGTCTATCCCAGTGTGTGTTTAACATTCACAGCCCAGAACCACAGACGTGTCTGGGAGAGCCTGGCAAGGCATTCCTCATCACCATCGTGTTTGCAAAGGTTAAAACAAAAACAAAAAACCACAAAAATAAAAAAACAAAAAAAACAAAAAACCCAAGAAAAGAAAAAAAAAGTCAGCCCTTGGCTTCTGCTTCAGACCCTCAAGAGGGGAAGCAGCTCCGTGTGCCTGGGGTTCCCAAGGGAGCTGCCGGCTGACCTGGGTCCACAGAGCCTGGCTTTGGTCCCCAGCATTGCAGTATGGCGTGGTGTTTGTAGGCTGTGGGGTCCGGCTGTGTGGCCAAGGTGAATAGCACAGATCAGGGTGTGTGCCACACCCCATGCACCTCAGGGCCAAGCGGGGGCATGGCTGGCCTTTCAGGTCCAGGCCAGTGGGCCTGGTAGCACATGTCTGTCCTCAGAGCAGGGGCCAGATGATTTTCCTCCCTGGTTTGCAGCTGTTTTCAAAGTCCCCGATAATCGCTCTTTTCCACTCCAAGATGCCCTCATAAACCAATGTGGCAAGACTACTGGACTTCTATCAATGGTATTCTAATCAGTCCTTATTATCCCAGCTTGCTGAGGGGCAGGGAGAGGGCCTCTTCCTCTGGGCAGCGCTATCTAGGTAGGTAAGTGGGGGCGGGGAAGGGTGCATAGCTGTTTTAGCTGAGGGACGTGGTGCCGACGTCCCCAAACCTAGCTAGGCTAAGTCAAGATCAACATTCCAGGGTTGGTAATGTTGGATGATGAAACATTCATTTTTACCTTGTGGATGCTAGTGCTGTAGAGTTCACTGTTGTACACAGTCTGTTTTCTATTTGTTAAGAAAAACTACAGCATCATTGCATAATTCTTGATGGTAATAAATTTGAATAATCAGATTTCTTACAAACCAGGCCTCTGTCTCAGCTGTTTCTGGAACCAAAGAGTCTGGGCCAAATCAGTAGCTAGGATGGGTTCCGGAGATTCCCTGCTCCTGAGGAGACAGGGAGGGTATCCTAAGTATTTGTGCCAGTGTAGGCTCCTGGCATGGCTACCCACTTTCAGAAAGAAGTGGTTATAAACCCTGAAAACCAGGCCACCAAGAGCCAGCCAGGCCGGAGCCACCAATGCATGTGAAGAGCACCCTAGGCTGAGGAGCATACCCTTTGCCTCTCTTTCCCTTTAAGATTCTGTAGGTTGCACTGTCGGGGCGTTGGGACTGCCCCTCTCCCACTACCTGGGAGGAAAGGGATGGCCCTGTGGCAGTAGAGACTGACTGTATGGAAATTGGTTAGTGAGATCTCCTGTAATTATTGCAGTGTGGATAATGGACACAAAAAACAGTGTGTCCATCTGGCCCCTGGACACACAGCTGCATCACCCACTGAGCTGTGCAGCTGCTCCACTGGTGAGCAGACAAGTCCTACCAGGTTGTCAAATTGTGGAACTTCTAGGGATACAGATGAAGGAGACCCAGAACAAGCTGCAAAGAGAAATGCATAAGTCAGCGACGACCACACCAAGGCAGCACCTGACCCAGGGAAGGCTTCCTGGAGGAGGTGACATTCAGGGTGTTTCGTGGAATGAGTAGCAGTTAGTTTTTTTTTGTTTGTTTTTGAGATGGAGTCTCTGTCGCGAGGCTGGAGTGCAATGGCACGACCTCCCCCCCCCGCAACCCCCCCCCCCCCCCCCCCCACCCCGGCTTCAAGCAATTCTTCTGCCTCACCCTCCTGAGTAGCTGGAATTACAGGCGCCCGACACCACGCCAAGGTAATTTTTGTATTTTTAGTAGAGATGGGATTTCACCATGTTGGCCAGGCTGGTCTTGAATTCCTGACCTCAGGTGATCCACCCACCTCGGTCTCCCAAAGTGTTGGGATTACAGGCATGAGCCACCATGCCCAGCCAAAGTAGCAGTCAGTTTTTAAAGGTAGGGAAAGGTTTTCCAATGGAATATGTACAAAGGCTTGGAAGCTTGTAACAAACCCACTTCGTGTGAAACTCCAGGAAGTGCATTAAGATTGGAGTAGAGAGACATGGCTAGGAAGGTGGGCCAGATGGAGCCAGATCGTGCAGCTAAGGGGATTGAGGTGATTGTCAGAAGGATGCAGGTATCCCTGGCAGGTGCAGTGCTTCTGTTCTTAACACCCTGATGCAGGTATCCCTGGCAGGTGCAGTGCTTCTGTTCTTAACACCCTGAGCCACCTCCACTGAGTCCCTCACCGCGTTCTAGTATTGTCAGCTGTCTCCTTGGGGGCTGTGAGTGACTGAGGCCTGGCACCAAGTCTCTTCTGGGTATCCCCAGCACCTAGTTCAGTGCCTGGCATATTTCTATTCAGAAAAAAAGGCACCATCATTACATGATTGTTGATGGTAGAAAATTTGATTAACTTTGCTAAATAAAAGAACAAGCCATTAAACATTTTCAAGTAAGGGATAAGTACCAGGTGTTCACTTGAGGAAGACTGGTAGGACTGCCCCAGGCAGGCTCTGCGCCTTGGGAGCAGCGGCAGAAGGATCCTTCTCTCTCCACTCGGATGAGGAAACAGGATTATGTGGAATCACTCATCAGAGACCACAGGGCAGGTAAGCACCAGAGCTGGGACCCGCGTCTGCTGATGTCTGCTCCAGAGTCCCTGCCCTTTCCGTTGCCAGTGTCAGCCTTCTCTCTCCTCTACTTCCCTCCCTCCTCACTCACCCCTACAAGCCTGCTCTTCCTCCAGGGCCCCCATTGCAGTGCTTGGCACCCCACCCACCTAGTATTCCAGGCAGGCATCGCTTGCGTGCTCACCCCCACGTCCACTCATCGTCACACCCTGCCTGCTTGGCCTCCACGCCTGTCGTCTGCATCTCCACGGCAGTCTCCCAGGCCGCTTTCCCTCTCGCCTGGACTGCCGCTGTGCTTCCTGCCAGGCAGCCTGCCCCAGCACTGCCTGGGCCAACCCGTTCTCAGCACGGTGGGAGTGATTCTGCCTCGCAGGGCAGACAGGACCAAGTCACTGTCCTGAGGAGACCCTGCCAGGTCCTCACTGTCGCCATGGTTTTCCAGGCTCTGCAGGACCTGGCCTGTGTGGCCTTATCTTCCTTCTCCCTCTCGCCCCCTGCCGTCCAGCCACCACAGAGTCAATTCTTTAAGTTTCCTGCCTGCCTCACTTTTTTTTTTTTTTTTTGAGACCGTCTCACTGTCACCCAGTCTGGAGTGCAGTAGTGGCGCTCTCAGCTCATTGCAACCTCTGCCTCCTGGGTTCAAGCAATTCTCCTGCCTCAATCTCCCAAGTAGCTGGGATTACAGGCATGGGCCACCACACCTGGCTAATTTTTGTATTTTTAGTAGAGATGGGGTTTCACCATGTTGGTCAGGCAGGTCTTGAAATCCTGACCTCAGGTGATCCTCCCACCTCAGCCTCCCAAAGTGCTGGGATTACAGGCGTGAGCCACTGTGCCCGGCCCTGCCTCACCATTCTATCTCAGCTCCGGACCTTCCCACAAGCTGTTCTTCTGGAACATTCTCCCCCACTTCCACCTGGCTAACCCCTCATTGTTTAGCCCTCCCCTGAAAATATTTCCTTCAGAAGCCATCCTTAACTATCCCAAATGAGGCTAGATGACTGCTGTGCAAATTATTTGGAATATAGTATTTCACTTAATTCTGACAACAATGTATGAAGCCCATTGTACTGATAAGAAAATTTGGCCTCATCCACTCCTTCAGCAAATATTTAATGAGCATTTGCTGTGTGATAGTCATTATCCTAGGTGCTTGGAATACATCAGTAAATGGAACAGACTTTGCCATTGTGGCATTCATCCTCTAGTATCAGGAAGCAGATGATACATACGAGCAATAAATAAATGTATTTATAGTTTGTTAAAAGGTTGTAAGCCTAATCAGTGGGGAGTACAATAAGAAGGACCAAGGGCCGGGCACGGTGGCTCACGCCTGTAATCCCAATACTGTGGGAGGCCAAGGTGGGTGGATCACCTGAAGCCAGGAGTTTGAGACCAGCCTGGACAACAGGGTGAAACCTTGTCTCTACTAAAAAATACAAAAACTAGCTGAGCGTGGTGTCACACACCTGTAATCCCAACTACTTAGGAGGCAGAGGCTGCAGTGAGCTGAAATCACGCCACTGCACTCCAGCCTGGGCAACAGAGCAAGACTGTCTTAAAAAAAAAAAAAAAAAGAAGGACTGGGCATGTGAGAGAAGGTTTGATTATTTGATTTAGGGTTGTCAGGGGACACATTGAAAAGATGGGACTTGAGGAAAGACTTGAATCTGGTGAGGAGTTTCGCCTAAGTATCTTCGAGATGAGCATCCAGGCAGAGGGAGCAGCTATAGCAAAGGCCCTGGGTGGGAGTGTGCCTGATGTATGGGGGTGGGTGTGGCTGTGACACCCTGAGCAAGGGGCAAGAGGGTAGCAGGGGATGAGGTTAGAGAGGAAATGGGGCCAACTCCTTTACCATTGAGAAGACTGCAGAAATCCAGTGGTGGAGAGAAGTGGCCAGATTCCGGTTATATCTTAAGGCAGATCTGATAGAATTTGCTGATGGACTCGATGAGAAAGAGAGGAGTCAAGGTTGACCCCACAGTTCTGGCCTGAGCAGCTGGAAGGATAAAGTTGAGATGAGGAAGGTTGTACAGAAGGGTTAAGTAATCTACTCAAGGGTCCCAACTGGAATTTGGTGGAGTTGGTAGGACTCCCAGCTCTGCTTAACTCCAGGGCTCTTTTCACACTGCTACCTGCGTAAAGCTAGAAATCGTCAGATGCATTAAGAAAAAAATATTTGGGGCCGGGTGCAGTGGCTCACGCCTGTAATCCCAGCACTTTGGGAGGTGGAGGCAGGCAGATCACGAGGTCAAGAGATTGAGACCATCTTGGGCAACATGGTGAAACCCTGTCTCTACTAAAAATACAAAAATTAGCTGGGCGTGGTGGCACATGCCTTTATTCCCAGCTACTCGGAATGCTGAGTTAGGAGAATCGCTTGAACCCAGAAGGCAGAGGTTGCAGTGAGCCAACATCACACCACTGCGCTCCAGCCTGGGCGACAGAGCAAGACTCTGTCTCAGAAAAAAAAGAAAAATATATTTGGAAGGAAATATACCAGAGGGTTATGAGAGTAGGTGACTTGTCTCCAAATTTTCTATGAAGACTTTATTTATTTATTTATTTATTTATTTATTTATTTATTTATTTATTTATTTTTGAGACAGAGTCTCTGTTGGCCAGGCTGGAGTGCAGTGGCACAATCTCGGCTCACTCACGATCTCGGCTCACCTCCATCTCCCAGGCTCAAGCAAATCTCCTGCCTCAGCCTCCCAAGTGGCTGGGATTACAGGCGCACGCCACTACGTCCAGCTAATTTTTTGTATTTTTAGTAGAGACGGGATTTCACCACGTTGGCCAGGCTGATCTCGAACTCCTGACCTCAGGTAATCTGCCCGCCTCGGCCTCCCTAAGTGCTGAGATTACAGGCGTGAGCCACCGTGCCCAGCCAATATTTTAATTTTAAAAAACAAAAAATAATTTTTTATTTATTGAAGCAACAACAGAAACCTTTTGACTGGGATCCAGGTGTGCAACTTTGAAGTCCCCATTCTCTTCCCTCCCCTCAACTCCCTAGAGGAGACTCACTGTTAACAGTTTAGTCTATATTCTCCTGGGCATTTTCTATGAATATACAAACATATATAAGAAACTTCATATTTTATGTAGCTAGAATGATATTATTAATATCTTGCTGCAAGTTGCCCATTTCATTTAAATACATTAATTTAAATATATGCTTTCCATGTCAGGAGCTTTTTTTTTTTTTTTTTTTTTTGAGATGGAGTCTCACTCTGTTGCCCAGGCTGGAGTGCAGTGGTGCGATCTCAGCTCACTACAAGCTCCACCTCCCGGATTCTGCGATTCTCCTGCCTCAGCCTCCCCAGTAGCTGGGACTACAGGTGCCCTCCACCACGCCCGGCTAATTTATTTGTGTTTTTAGTAGAGACCGGGTTTCACCGTGTTAGCCAGGATGGTCTCGATCTCCTGACCTCGTGATCCGCCTGCCTCGGCCTCCCAAAGTGCTGGGATTACAGGTGTGAGCCACCGCGCCTGGCCAGGAGCTCATTTTTTTTAACTGCTATATACTATTCTGTTATGGATGTCCCATAATTTTAAAAATGGTTATCAGTATAGCTTTTTTATTAAATAAGTGGATGCATATGATAAAACAAATAAAAATGATTCAGAGGCCGGATGTGGTGGCTCGTGCCTGTAATCCCAGCACTTTGGGAGGCCCAGGCGGGCAGATCACCTGAGGTCGGGAGTAGGAGACCAGCCTGACCAACATGGAGAAACCCTGTCTCTACTAAAACTACAAAATTATCCAGGCGTAGTGGTGCATGCCTGTAATCCCAGCTACTTGGGAGGCTGCAGCAAGAGAATTGCTTGAACCCAGAAGGCGGACGTTGCAGTGGGCCAAGATCGCACCATTGCACTCCAGCCTGGGCAACAAGAGCGAAACTCAGTCTCAAAAAAAAAGAAGTTTCAGGGCCAGGCACGGTGGCTCACGCCTGTAATCCCAGCACTTTGGGAGGCCGAGGCGAGTGGATCATGAGGTCGGGAAATCAAGACCATCCTGGCTAACACGGTGAAACCCTGTCTCTACTAAAAATACAAAAAAAAAAAAAAAAAAAAATTAGCTGGGCGTGGTGGCAGGCGCCTGTAGTCCCAGCTACTCGAGAGGCTGAGGCAGGAGAGTGGCATGAACCCGGGAGGCAGAGCTTGCAGTGAGCCAAGATCACGCCACTGCACTCCAGCCTGGGCGACAGAGCGAGACTCTGTCTCAAAAAAAAAAAAGATTCAATCTTGAAGGGTCCAAAATAAAAGGTCAGCTTTTCTTCCTCCTCTCCCCAACTCTAGTTTCATTTCCTGCAATTTCTGATTTTAATTCTTCCAGTGGCTACCATCACATGCCATTCATAGATGGTGCCTGTTGACTCTTTGGCTATAAAATGTGTGGAATTTAGTCAACTTACATGATCTCCTACCACTACCTCCTGATTTTGTTAGATATATTATTACTTTTAATTCTTCTAGAGTTCCTTTCATGACTGTAAACACTTTATTTATTTTTGAGACGGAGTTTCACTCGTTGCCCAGGCTGGAGTGCAATGTCGCCATCTCGTCTCATTGCAACCTCCGCCTCCCAGGTTCAAGTGATTCTCCTGCTTCAGTCTCCCAAGTAGCTGGGATTACAGGCATGCACCACCATGCCCAGCTAATTTTGTATTTTTAGTAGAGACAGGGTTTCTCCATGTAGGTCAGGCTGGTCTCGAACTCCTGACCTCAGGTGATCCGCCCACCTCAGCCTCCCAAAGTGCCGGAATTACTGACGTGAGCCACCTTGCCCGGCTAAACACTATATTTAAACATCTGTTTCTTGATTTATCACCTTTTGGCAGTATCTATTGATTACCCTCTCTCAAGAATGAGAAAATTAGCTCACTTTCCTTGATTCTCCCTTCTCCCTCCTCCAACTACGATTTTTTGTTATTTCACATTGTCAAGGCTTCTAATACTTTCTGTTCTATTAATATAATTAGTTCTTTCATTCTAAAAATTGAAAACCAATGAACAGCATTTTAGTTGTATGTTTATGAAAAATCGTTCAAACATCAATTTCAAACAAACTTCACAGTTTCAAACTTTTACTTTTTTCTCTGTGTTCTTCACTTCTGGATCATATTCAGCTGCCACCACCGCTTGTACCACATGACAGTCTTTCTTGGATTCTTTTTCACGTTGGTAGAGTACTCCCCCTCACATAATTTTTTTCACAGAGCATTATAAACTTTCTGGTTCTTGCATGTCTGAAAATGTCTTTTTTTTTTTTTTTTTTTGAGACGGAGTCTTGCTCTGTTGCCCAGGCTGGAGTGCAGTGGCGCAATCTCGGCTCACTACAAGCGCCGCCTCCACGTTCACTCCATTCTCTCGCCTCAGCCTCCTGAGTAGCTGGGACTACAGGTGCCCGCCACCACTCCTGGCTAATTTTTTTTTTTTTTTTTTTGAGATGGAGTCTTGTTCTGTCACCCAGGCTGGAGTGCAATGGCACAACCTCATCTCACTGCAACCTCCGCCTCCCGGGTTCAAGCCATTCTCCTGCAGCAGCCTCCTGAGTAGCTGGGATTACAGGCGCCTGCCACCACGCCCAGCTAATTTTTTTGTATTTTTAATAGAGACGGGGTTTCACTATGTTGGCCAGGCTGGTCTCAAACTCCTGACCTCATGATCCACCCACCTCGGCTTCCCAAAGTGCTGGGATTACAGGCGTGAGCCACCGCGCCCGGCCTTGAAAATATCTTCTACATTCATGCTCCATTTTAACTTTGTCTGGTCTGGGCTTCCTTATACAAGATAATTTTCCTCAGAAACTTGTGAAGACATTGCTGCTAGTTCTGTATTAAGCAATTGTTGAAGGAGAAAGGCTGTCCAGCAACAAATTACCCTGATGTTTGTTTGTCCCATGACCCACTTTTTTTTTTTTTTTTTTGAGACAGAGTCTTGCTCTGTTGTCCAGGCTGGAGTGCAGTGGCGCGATCTTGGCTCACCGCAGTCTCTGCCTCCCGGGTTCAAGCAATTCTCCTGCCACAGCCTCCAAAGTAGCTGGGACTACAGGCGCACACCACCATGCCCGGCTCATTTTTGTATTTTTAGCAGAGACAGGATTTCACTATGTTGGCTAGGCTGGTCTTGAACTCCTGACCTCATGATCCACCAGCCTCGGCCTCCCAAAGTGCTGAGATTACAGGTGTGAGCTACCACACCCAGCCTTTTTTTTTTTTTTTTTCCCCCCCCCCGAGATGGAATCTCACTCTGTCACCCAGGCTGGAGTGCAGTGATGCAATGACGGCTCACTGCAAGCTCTGCCTCCCGGGTTCAAGTGATTCTTCCACCTCAGCCTCCCGAGTAGCTGGGATTACAGACGTGCCACCACACCCGGCTACTTTTTGTATTATAAATTATTATATGTACAGAGTCGACTTCTGGGCCACGAGTCTGTTTCATTCATCTGTCTGTTCAGTCTAAGGTGAACGACTCATTTAACTTTTGTGGCTTTATTACCTGACGCAACTAATTTTTATTTTTTCAAAATTAATTAGTGCCATTCCCCTATTTTTCTTCCAAACAGACATTAGATTACTTTTTGAAAATTCCTCTTCCTCAATTTTTATTGCAGATATTTATTTTACTCAAGAAAGTTGACAATAACATTTCTGAAGCATGTATGTGTTGAACATAAAACAAAGAAAAGCTGGTTGGAGTCTAAATGAAGCTTAAATTTTCTGATGAAAAGAAAGCTGTGTTCCTCCAGCCTTGCTGAAAGAGAGGAAGCGCTGTCTGACTTATGCAACCATCCCAGGTTCTAGAGTGAGAGCTATGATGTAATTCAAGGATACTTGGGACCTGTCCATGGTCCCCCAGCAACAGCAGGCTGGCACTTTTGACACTTGATGCCCTTGTCCCTGCTAGTCTGTCTAACCTTCCATACATGGTCCATCTCTCTTTTTCACTCCAGCCTTATGTAAATACTTGTGGTTTCCTAAGCACACGATGTTAAACATTTATAACAATCAAAGGGTTAAATAACAGATAAGCCTTCTTTCAAATCAGTAAGAACAAAAGTAAACACCCTAATAGAAAATGGACACAAATAGGCAATTTCAAAAGGAGATAGGCAAATTCCAGTAAAAATACTAAAGCTATTATCCTCACTACTAATAAAAGTATACATCAAAACAAGAATGAGGTACCGTCAGCCCTCTGTATACATGGGTTCTGCATCCATGGATTCAACCAACCTCAGATCAAAATTATTCAGGAAAGGCTGGGCGCAGTGGCTCACACCTGTAATCCTAGCACTTTCGGAGGCCAAGGCGAGTGGATCACTTGAGGTCAGGAGTTCAAGAACAGCTTGGCTAACATGGTGAAACGCTACTAACAATACAAAAATTCGTTGGGTGTGGTGGCACACGCCTGTAATCCCAGCTACTCGGCGGGGTCTGAGGCATGAGAATCGCTTGAACCCGGGAGGTGGAGGTTGCAGTGAGCCAAGATCACACCACTGCACTCCAGCCTGGGCGACAGAGCAATATATATATATATGTGTGTGTGTGTGCGCGCGTGCATGTGCATGCATGCATGTATGTGTATATGTGTATACATGTATATGTGTGTACATGTATGTGTGTATGTGTGCGCATGTATGTGTATATGTATGTATGCATGTATGTGTATATATGTGTATGTATATATGTGTATTAGGGAGAAGACTTTCATCTGCAGTGAACATGCACAGACTTTTTTTCTTGTTAGTATTCCCTAAACAATACAGTATAACTATTTACATAGCACTTACAATGTATTAGATATTATAAGTGATCTAGAGATGATTTAAAGTATAAGAGAGGATGTGCACAGGTTATATGCAAGTACTACACCATTTTATGTTGGGGACTTGAGCATGGGCAAATGTTGGTACCTGTGGGAGGTCCTGGAAGCAATCCCCCGTGGGTACTGAGGGACAACTGTTCGACTGTTTGACTATAAAATTGGCAAGAGTTATGTGTCAATATTGATGCAGGGAATTAGGCACTTATAAATTGCTAGTGGGAATATAAACTGGTTCTACATTTTTGGAGGAGAATTTGCAATATCTATCAAAACCCTTAAATTATGCTTTAATTTGACCCAGCAATACATGTTTAGGAATTTATATAAAAATTGTACAGATAAGGCCAGGCATGGTGGCTCAAGCCTGTAATCCCAGCACTTTGGGAGGCCGAGGCAGGTGGATCACGAGGTCAGGAGATCGAGACCATCCTGGCTAACACGGTGAAACTCCGTCTCTACTAAAAATACAAAAAAATTAGCCGGGCGTGGTGGCGGGCGCCTGTAGTCCCAGCTACTCGGGAGGCTGAGGCAGGAGAATGGCGTGAACCCGGGAGGCGGAGCTTGCAGTGAGCCGAGATCGTGCCACTGCACTCCAGCCTGGGGGACAGAGCAAGACTCCGTCTCAAAAAAAAAAAAATTGTACAAATAATTTAAAAATCTATGGGGAAAGATTCACTACATCATCATTCATAATACTGAAAAATTGAACATATTATACACACACACATATAGGCTACAACCTTGCTGAAGTGAATCCAAAGACCATCAGTGTCGGCATCACCTGGGAGCTTTTTAGAAATGTAGAATCTAGGCCAGGTGCGGTGGCTCACGCCTGTAATCCCAGCACTTTGGGAGGCTGAGGCAGGTGGATCACTTGAGGTCAGGAGTTTGAGACCAGCCTGACCAACATGGTGAAACCTCGTCTACTAAAGATACAAAAAAATTAGCCAGGCGTGGTGGCGGGCACCTGTAATCCCAGCTACTTGGGAAGCTGAGGCAGGAGAATCACTTGAACCCAAGAGGTGAGGTTGCAGTGAGCTGAGATAGTGCCACTGCACACCAGCCTGGGCAACAGAGCGAGACTCCATCTCAAAAAGAAAAAAAAAATGTAGACTCTAACTCAGGCACGGTGGCCAAGTGGTAATGTGCCTGTCTCGTAGAAATGTAGAATCTTAGGCCCTACCCCAGACCTCCTGCATCAGAAATTGTGTTTTGACAATTCCGTATGGCATTTGTATGAGCATTAAAATTCGAGAAACACTGGCAAGGATAGACACCAAAATGTTAGCACATTTCTGGGTGGTTATGTTCCCTATTTTAAATGCATTTTCTAATTTTCCTACCTCTGATACGCACTTTTTTCATAAGCATGTGTCACAAAGAAAAACGGCATGCTGTGATTGCATGTTATCCCCTCTTCCTGGAGCCCTTCCTGGCACATCTCATCCAAGGTCAGTCTTCCAGGAGTCCCTCCTTAGCCCCTCCTCTTCCTTGCTCCACTAGTCTCACATCCAGCTGTATTGCTGGTCCAGGAACCATAGCACTGTGCTGAAATTATTATTCGTGCTTCCTCAGCTGTTCAAATAGTAAAATAGGGGGAAAATACCAAGAAAATTATCCAGGCTGTCGCGCAGAAAGGAAATGAAAATTGGCATTATAATTATGGTTTGATTCATCTGTCTCCACTGGGCTGTGAACTTCTTGAGGGCAAGAACTGTGTCTCACTTCCTTCCCAGCTTAGAGCCTGCCCACAGTCGGGACTCCATCCGTGTTTGCTGAGTGGATGCCGGCCCTGTGGTGGGAGGTCAGTCTGATTGTCAGAAGGAATGCCTGGCAGCTGCCAGCACCCAATCCTCAAGAATCTTCACTCCCAACTCCTCAGAGGCCCTTTTGCTCCCTCCCTGAGACACACCCTAGTCCACTCCAAGAGGGACTTCATATTTCACGAGGGATCTCTGCATCCACCACACCAAACTTCACCCTTACCGTGATAAGCTGCTTTTCTCCCAGCCCCCCACACCAACAGTAGAAATAGTTTACGTGGAGATTAACCAAGGAACATTACATTTAAAATCAGTAAGGAGGTGGCCGGGCGCGGTGGCTCACGCCTGTAATCCCAGCACTTTGGGAGGCCGAGGAGGGCAGATCACCTGAGGTCGGGAGTTCAAGACCAGCCTGACCAACATGGAGAAACCCCATCTCTACTAAGAATACAAAAAACTAACCAGGCATGGTGGTGTGTGTGTCTGTAATCCCAGCTACTCAGGAGGCTGAGGCAGGAGAATTGCTTGAACCCGGGAGGGGGAGGTTGCAGTGAGCTGAGAACGTGCCACTGCACTCCAGCCTAGGCGACAGAGGGAGACTCCATCGCAAATTTAAAAAAATAATAAGGAGGGCTGGGTGTGGTGGCACACACCTGTAATCCCAGCTACTCAAGAAGCTGAGGCAGGGCCAGGCGCAGTGTGTGCCTGTAATCCTAGCACTTTGGGCAGCCACATATGAGGCCAGCCTGGCCAACATGGTGAAATTAAAATTACAAAAATTCGCCAGGCATAGTGGCGGGCGCCTGTAATCCCAGCTACTCGGGAGGCTGAGGCAGGATAATTGCTTGAACCCGGGAGGTAGAGGTTGCAGTGAGCTGAGATTGCGCCATTGCACTCAGCCTGGGCAACAGCAAAAACTCCGTCTCAAAAAAAAAAAAAAAAAAAAAACAGGCAGGAGGATGGAGGATGGCTTGAGGCCTTGAATTTGAGCCTTTAGTGTCCCATGATCTTGCCTGTGAATAGCCATCCCACTCCACCCTGGGCAACATATCAAGACCCCATCCCTAAAATAAATAAGGGTTACCCAGTCTTGAGCTGGAGGGAAGTTTTTAGCCCCAGAAATGGGATACTCCTCAGTCTCCCCGGAAGACCTTTTGTCCCAGATGCTTTTTCAGGGTTTGCCCTTTCCAGCCTCCCCTCTCTGGCACATTTTCAGGGCATTCCCTGTAATTACCCCCACCTGAGCTCCTATGTGGTCCTAAAGATTTAAATCCAACAAACATGGTGTATACCTATTATGTTCTGTAATAATACCTGCTAGCATTATTAAGCACTTAAATATGACAAGCATTTTACCTGCATTGTTAACATTCAGTTCCTCCAAAAGCCCTGTATGGTAGCTTGTATTACGATCTCCTTTTGTGATTGAAGACAGGTTCTCAGAGGTCAACCAACTCACTCTTAAGTCACGCAGCTAGGAAGAGAGCAGAACCTAGATTTGAGCCTGGTTCTGTGAGTCCAGAGCCTGAATGCTTAACTACTATACAAACTACAACCCACCTAGCTTCATTTGTCCATTCTTTCCACAAATCATATTCCAATGATATTTATTGAGCACTTACTATGAACCAGACATTGTCAAAGGTACTGAGATTCAATGGTGAAATAATAAAGTCCCTACGCCTTTTTTTTTTTTTTTTTTTAGACAGAGTCTCACTCTGTCACCCAGGCTCGTGTGCAGTGGTGTGATCTGGGCTCACTGTAACCTCTTGCTTCCCAGGTTCAAGTGATTCTCACGTCCGCCTCCTGAGTAGCCGGAATTATAGGCACGTGCCACCATGCCTGGCTAATTTTGTATTTTTAGTAGAGACAGGGTTTCACCATGTTGGCCAGGCTGGTCTGGAACTCCAGACCTCAAGTGATCTGCCTGCCTCAGCCTCCCAAAGTGCTGGGATTACAGGCATGAGCCACCGTGCCCAGCCCAAAGTACCCTTAGAAACCTTAATCTGGCAGGAAGACAGACATCATTCAAATAAATCTTACACACACACACAATCAAAAGCTCAGATGCTTTGCAGGAAGTGTGCAGAATGCATAGAGAGCCCCTTTCTCACAGAAGCCTCTGACTCCCCATACTAGTCCGGGTCCCACAGCATGGGACAGTAGGACCCAGACAAGTATGGGGAATCGGAGGCTTCTGCAAGGAAGAGGCTCAAAAGGGTGTAAAGATCCTGAGGCACGAGGGAACGTAGCTCTTTCAAGGGGTGTTTTAGAAAAACAGAACAAAGGCCAGCGTGGCTGCAGCCCAGCGTGCAAGGGGAGAGTGGGGCAGGATGGGGTGCAGAATGGGCAGGGGCTCTCGCAGACATGAGCAAGTCACTTTGGATTCAGGATAAGGGCACAGAAAGCTTTTAAGGGGTTTTCAATAAGGTAGTTCATTGGATTTGCTTTTCTTCGTCTTTGAGACAGGGTCTCACTCTGTCACCCAGGTCTGAGTGCAGTGGCGCAATCACGGCTCACTGCAGTCTTGACCCCCCAAGCTCAAGCCATCCTCCCACCTCAACCTCCCAAGTAGCCAGGACTACAGGTGCACACCACCATACCTGGCTAATTTTTTAATGTTTTTGTAGAGACAGGGTCTCACTATGTTGCCCAGGCTGGGGACTTGTTTTTTTGATAGAGCACTCTGGCACCTATTTGGAGAACAGATTGGAAGCGGCAGGAGCAGAAGCAGGGAGTCCAGTCAGGATGCTGTTGTGATGTTCCAGGTGGTGGGTGATGGCTGCTTGATGTACAACGATAGTGATGCAGAGGTAAGAGAGAGATTCAGGATATAGTTTTGAAAGTAAGTAAGGCTAATAGGATTGGATGTGGGCTGCTAAAAGAATCGAGAATGACTCTGGGCACCTGGGTGAATATTGGTGCCTTTACTGAGGTGGGGAGCACTAACAGCAGAGTAGACTCAGGGGAGAACCAAGAGTTTACTTTTTTTTTCTTTTTGAGATGGAGTCTCACTGTGTTGCCCAGCCTGGAGTGCAGTGGTGCGATCTCGGCTCATTGTAACCTCCGCCTCCTGGGCTCAAGCAATTCTCCTGCCTCAGCCTCCCAACTAGCTGGGACTACAGGCACACGCCACCACGCCTGGCTAATTTTTTGTATTTTAGTAGAGATGGGGTTTCACTGTGTTGCCCAGGCTGGTCGCAAACTCCTGAGCTCAGGCAATCTGCCTGCCTCGGCCTCCCAAAGTGCTGGGATTACAGGCGTGAGTGACCATGCCAGGCCAAGAGTTTACTTTTGTTGAGTTGAAGTACCTGTAATTGTCCCAAGTAGAGGGATGGAGTTGTTATCTCTGTATTTCCAGAGTCAGCACAAAATAGATGCTTAGTGGCCGGGCGCGGTGGCTCACGCTTGTAATCCCAGCACTTTGGGAGGCCGAGGCGGGCGGATCACGAGGTCAGGAGATCGAGACCACGGTGAAACACCGTCTCTACTAAAAATACAAAAAAATTAGCCGGGCGTGGTGGCGGGCGCCTGTAGTCCCAGTTACTCGGAGAGGCTGAGGCAGGAGAATGGCGTGAACCCGGGAGGCGGAGCTTGCAGTGAGCCGAGATTGCGCCACTGCACTCCAGCCTGGGCGACAGAGCGAGACTCCGTCTCAAAAAAAAAAAAATAGATGCTTAGTAAAAAGTCTTTAAATAGAAGAATGCCATCTCACACTAGCTTTAGAATGGCGATCATGAAAAAGTCAGGAAACAACAGGTGCTGGAGAGGATGTGGAGAAATAGGAACACTTTTACACTGTTGGTGGGACTATAAACTAGTTCAACCATTGTGGAAGACAGTGTGGCGATTCCTCAAGGATCTAGAACTAGAAATACCATTTGACCCAGCCATCCCATTACTGGGTATATACCCAAAGGATTATAAATCATGCTGCTATAAAGACACATGCACACGTACGTTTATTGCGGTACTATTCACAATAGCAAAGACTTGAAACCAACCCGGCCGGGCGCGGTGGCTCACGCTTGTAATCCCAGCACTTCGGGAGGCTGAGGCAGGCGGATCACGAAGTCAGGAGATCGAGACCATGGTGAAACCCCGTCTCTACTAAAAATACAAAAAAATAGCCGGGCGTGGTGGCGGGCGCCTGTAGTCCCAGCTACTCGGAGAGGCTGAGGCAGGAGAATGGCGTGAACCTGGGAGGCGGAGCTTGCAGTGAGCCGAGATCGCGCCACTGCACTCCAGCCTGGGCGACAGAGCAAGACTCCGTCTCAAAAAAAAAAAAAAAGAAACCAACTCAATGTCCATCAATGACAGACTGGATTAAGAAAATGTGGCACATATATACCATGGAATACTATGCAGCCATAAAAAAGGATGAGTTAATGTCCTTTGTAGGGACATGGATGAAGCTGGAAACGATCATTCTCAGCAAACTATCGCAAGGACAAAAAACCAAACACTGCGTGTTCTCACTCATAGGTGGGAATTGAACAATGAGAACACTTGGACACAGGATGGGGAACATCACACGCTGGGGCCTGTTGTGGGGTGGAGGGAGGGGGGAGGGATAGCATTAGGAGATATACCTAATGTAAATGACGAGTTAATGGGTGCAGCACACCAACATGGCACATGTATACATATGTAACAAACCTGCAGGTTGTGCACATGTACCCTAGAACTTAAAGTATAATAAATATATATATAAATAAAAAAATAAGTAAATTAGAAAAGAAAAGAATGCACGAATAGGTAAAATTTAAGCCAAGTCTTAAAGAATGGATGGCATTTGGCCTTGAGAAGAAGTTATTTTAGTGCCTGAGATTAAAAAGGCAAACAAACAAATAGAACACAGGGTGGAAGCAAAGGATAAAGGAATGAGTGCAAGGTAGACATGGCCCATGGGGCACCTTGTTGCTGCTCCCCAAGGCTTTCTGCTTTTATTTTTTTGAGATAGAGTCTTACTCTGTCACCCAGGCTGGAGTGCAGTGGCGCGATCTTGGCTCACTGCAACCTCCACCTCCCGGATTCAAGCGATTCTCCTTCCTCAGCCTCCCGAGTAGCTGGTATTACAGGCATGTGCCACCATGCCTGGCTAATTTTTTGTATTTTTAGTAGAGATGAGGTTTCATCATGTTCAAGGCTGGTCTCAAATTCCTAAACTCAGGTGATCTGCCCCTGCCTCAGCCACCCAAAGTGCTGGGATTACAGGCATGAGCCACCACACCCAGCCATCCCCAAAGCTCTTTGTGCCTTTGCCTGTAACACCAAGCAATCCTCTGCAGAGTAGAGAGAATACATTAGCTAGGAAAGAAATCGATGTCTGTGTTAAACATTGGAACTCAGTGTATTTGTGGGTATGTGTGTCTGCCTCTAAGCATTTTTTTTTTTTTTTGGATGGAGTCTTGCTCTGTCGCCCAGGCTGGAGTGAAATGGCATGATCTCAACTCACTGCAACCTCCACCTCCTGGGTTCAAGTGATTCTCCTGTTTCAGCCTCCCAAGCAGCTGGGATTATAGGCATGCACCACCATGCCTAGCTAATTTTCGTATTTTTAGTAAAGACAGGGTTTCACCATGTTGGCCAGGCTTGTCTTGATCCACTGACCTCAGGTGATCTGCCCTCCTCAGCCTCCCAAAGTTCTGGGATTACAGGCGTGAGCCACCACGCCTGGCCCTCTAAGCATTTTTATATTTATATTTCTATATTTTGTAGGCTAGAGGGCCCTGGTATTTCCAACGGACCTTGTCTGCAAGGCTGAATTAAGGCTGAATTTTCTTTCTTATTTACATGGACTAAACAGGCCTCAGAAGCCCCCTCCCCAGGGAACCAGGCTGAGCAGGTCACAGTGTGTCAGTGTGTTCCTGGTGCTTACTCTCATGGCTTCTGATCTGGGCGGCTCCTGTCAGGCTCTTTGTCCAGAGCTTCCCAAAGTACAAGAGAAGATTGTTTACTTTCTTTCAGCTGCTAGTGCCCACTGGCAAGGGTTGAATGTAAATGACCCAGAGGTGAAGGCTGAAGGCATCATTAGTATACAAACATAGTCCTTGTTCGTTTATTGATTCAATTTCAGTTTATCATTCATTCATTCTATTTTTTTTTTTTTTTTCTGAGGCAGGGTTTTGCTGTGTTGCCCAGGCTGGAGTGCAGTGGAGTGCAATCTCGGCTCACTGCAACCTCCACCTCCCAGAGCTCAAGTGACCCTCTCACCTCAGTCTCCCAGGTGGCTGGAACCACGGGCACACACCACTACCTGGCTGATTTTTGTATTTTTTGTAGAGACAGGGCTTTGCCATGTTGCCCAAGACAGGCTGGTCTTGAACTCCTGGGCTCAAGCAGTTCACCGGCCTCAGGCTCCCAAAGTGCTGGGATTACAGGTGTGACCCGCCACGCCCAGCCCATTATTTTATTGCACATACCTCCTCAGGCTGACTGCTCATTTCAAATTACTTAACCTCCTTGCACTCTAGTTTCCTTAGCTTTAAAATGGGACAGTAATAATGCCACCTTCTAAAGTTCATTGCATGGATGAAATTAAGGAATATTATTCCTTGACTCAACAAATATTTAATGAGCACATACAAGGAGCCAGGGCTACTCCAAGGGCTGGGGATAGTGGTGAACAAAGCAAAGGTCCCTGCCCTCATGGAGCAGACATTCTTTTTTTCTTTTATTTTAATATATATATGCTTTTATTTTTCCATGATTGCAAACACAACTGAATATCAAATGCACAAAGTAAGAATTATACGGGGAAAAAAAATCAGATACGTTCATATATATATCACCTTTTCAAGGCTATTTCCATCCAGAATAACCTTGGTTTGCCAGGGCCAATAGAAAGAAGCCACAAAATCGCCTTTAGTCAAATTTGTGTGTTTGCTTTCTTCTGTAATTCCAATACCTCCACCATCAATGACTTGAGATAGCTGCCAAGGTGTTATATAATCAGTGCCAGTGTCTTCATTCATTCAACGAAGGCTGTCACTTCACACTTGGAAGGTTGCACAGCTGCCAGGCAGAGGCGCTCCTCACTTCCCAGACAGGGCAGCCGGGCAGTGGTGATGGAGCAGACATTCTAATGGAGAGAACTAAACAATAAAAAAATAAATAAAGGATATACTGGTGGTCAGGGAAGGCTTCACTGAGGTGGTGACATTTCAATGAGGCCCTGAAAGGTGAGGGAGCAAGCCATTCAGACCTGAGGGGGAACAGGGTCCTGGAAGAGTGCGCAGAGAGCGGGTAGGGGATGATTGTCTGTAGGCTGTTAAAAGGATTTGGCTTTTCAGCTAGGAGCGGTGGCTCAATACCTGTAATCCCTGCACTTTGGGAGGCCAAGATGGGCGGATCACCTGAGGCCAGGAGTTCAAGACCGGCCTGGCCAACATGGTGAAACCCTGTCTCTACTAAAAATACAAAAAATTAGCTGGGCGTGCTGGCATGTGCCTGTAATCCCAGCTACTTGGGAGACTGAGGCAGGAGAATTGCTTGAACCTGGGAGGTGGAGGTTGCAGTGAGCTGAGATCGCACCATTGCTCTCCAGCTTGGGCAAAGAAGTGAGACTCCATCTAAAAACAAAAAATTAGCCAGGTGTGGTGGTGCACACCTGTAATCCCAGCTACTTGGGAGGCTGAGGCAGGATTGCTTGAACCCGGGAGGCAGAGGCTGCAGTAAGCCACACCACTGCACTCCAGCCTGGGTGATGGCAAGACTCTGTCTCAAACAAAAAGAATAAAAGGATTTGGCTTTTCTTCAAAATGAGATGAGAAGTCATGTGATGGTTGTAAGAAGAGGAGTAACATGATGTAGCTTCTAGTATTAAAAGAATCACTCTGGCCGGACACGGTGGCTCACACCTTTAATCCCAACACTTTGGGAGGCCAAGGTGGGTAGATCACAAGGTCAAGAGATTGAGACCATCCTGGCCAACATGGTAAAACCCCGTCTCTACTAAAAATGCAAAAATTAGCTGGGCATGGTGGTACGCGCCTGTACTCCCAGCTACTCGGGAGGCTGAGGCAAGAGAATCGCTTGAACCCAGGAGGGAGAGGTTGCATTGAGCCAAGACCACACCACTGCACTCCAGCCTGGTGAAGAGTGAGACTCCATCTCAAAAAAAAAAAAAAAAGAATCACTCTAGGCTGGGCAGAGTGGCTCATGTCTGTAATCCCAGCACTTTGGGAGGCCGAGGTGGGTGAATAGTTCACTACCAGCCTGGCCAACATGATGAAACTCCGTCTCTGCTAAAAATACAAAAAATTAGCCGGGTGTCGTGGTGGGCGCCTGTAATCCCAGCTACTCGGGAGGCTGAGGTAGGATAATCACTTGAAAAAAAATTAGAAAACCCATTTTTTTTGTTTGTTTGTTTTTGTTTTTGTTTCTGTGTTTTGAGACGGAGTGTCACTCCGTTCCCCAGGCTGGAGTGCAGTGGCAAGATCTCAGCTCACTGCAACCTCCACCTCCCAGGCTCAAGCGATTCTCCTGCCTCAGCCTCCTGAGTATCTGGGATTACAGGCCCATGCCACCACAGCTGGCTAATTTTTGTATTTCTAGTAAATGTTGGCCAGGCTGGTCTTAAAATCCTGACCTCAAGCAATCCACCTGGCTCGGCCTCCCAAAGTGCTAGGATTACAGGCATGAGCCACCGTGCCCAGCCTAGAAAATAATTTTTTAAAGAAATTAAAAAGAATCAGTCTGCTGTGTTGAGGAGACTGCAGGGGGCAAGGGCAGAAATACAGAGACATTAGCAGGCTGTGGCAATTATCCTATTCAGGCTAAGGATGGCTTGGAGCAGGGTGGTGGAGTGGAGGTGAAGGGAAGTGTTGAATTCTGGACATATTTTAGGGGCAGAGCAGAACTGTGTAAATGTTAATGTCAATGCACCAAAACCACAATTCATAAAATAAACTGATAAATTGAACTTCATCAAAATGAAAACTCTTGTGCTTCAATAGACACTGAAGAAAATGAAAAGGCAAGCCACAGAAGGAGAGAAAATATTTTTAAAGCCTACATCTGATAAAGGATCTGTATCCAAATATATAAATAACTTTTACAACTCAATAATAAGAAGACAAACAACCCAATTAATACATCGACAAAAGGTTTGAATAGACATTTCACCAAAGAGGATATATGAATGGTTAATAAGCACATAAAAAGATGCCCAATATCATTAGTCATTAGGGAAATGCAAATTAAAACCACAGTGAAATACTGCTTCGCACCCACTAGAATGGTTACAATCAGAAAGATAGACAGTACCAAATGCTGGCAAGGATATGGAGAAATGGGACTCCTCATGTATTGTTGATGGGAATGTAAAATGGTATAGCTACTTTAGAAACTAGTTTGGCAGTTTCTTAAAAAGATAAACACAAATTTACTGTACAACCTAGCAATTATTCCACTCCTTGTTATCTACCCAAGATAAATGTAAACAGACATTTACACAAAGGCTAGCACGTAAATGTTCATAGCAGCACTATTCCTAATAGCCAAAAAGTGGAAGCAACCCAAACATCAATCAACACTACAATGGAATACTATTCAATAATAAAAAGGAGGGAAATACTGATGCATGCTACGACATGGGTGACTCTCAAAAAAATTATGCTCAGTGAAAGGAGCCAGACGCAAAAGACCACATAGTCCATGGTTCTATTTATATGAAATGTCCAGAAAAGGCAAATCTATAGAGACAGAAAATAGATTAATGATTGCCTGGGGCTGGAGGTGGGAATGGATACGCCCAGCTAATTACTGCATTTTTAGTAGAGGCAGGGTTTCACCATGTTGGCCATGCTGGTCTCTAACTCCTGACCTCAGGTGATCCACTGGCCTCAGCCTCCCAAAGTGCTGAGATTACAGGAGTGAGCCACTGCACCTAGCTGTAGTTAACTTTTTTTTTTTTTTTTTGAGATGGAGTCTCACTCTGTCGCCCAGGCTGGAGTGCAGTGGCACAATCTCGGCTCACTGCAAGCTCCACCTCCCGGGTTCACGCCATTCTCCTGCCTCAGCCTCTCCAAGTAGCTGGGACTACAGGCGCCCGCCACCACGCCCGGCTAATTTTTTTGTATTTTTAGTAGAGACGGGGTTTCACCGTGGTCTCGATCTCCTGACCTCGTGATCCACCCGCCTTGGCCTCCCAAAGTGCTGGGATTACAAGCGTGAGCCACCGCGCCCGGCCTTATTTTTTTTTTTTTGAGACGGAGTCTCACTTTGTCACCCAGGCTGGAGTGCAGTGGCGCAATCTCAGCTCACTGCAAGCTCCACCTCCTGGGTTCATGCCGTTCTCCTGCCTCAGCCTCCTGAGTCGCTGGGACTACAGGTGCCCACCACCACGCTTGGCTAATTTTTTGTATTTTTAGTAGAGATGGGGTTTCACCATGTTAGCCAGGATGGTCTCGATCTCCTGACCTCGTGATCTGCCCGCCTTGGCCTCCCAAAGTGCTGGGATTACAGGCGTGAGCCACCACGCCCGGCCTAGGCGTAGTTAAATTTTTAAGCAAATAATATTGCCATTATGATTACTTATGTCATGCCTGCCATGTGCTCGGCATTGTGCTGAGTGCTGGATAAAGTGAAGCTCTAGGAAAGGAACCCCTGGACTGGGAACATGGCATACACTTTATGCCATGATAACTTTATTTCCAAATCCTGCTGCCATTGGTGGCAAGTCACTCTAAAGGTGTTCTTCCCTGTTCTTTTCCTTCATAGCAAGCACAACTTTGTGGCAATTTTTCTTTTTTTGAGATAAGAGTCTCACTCTGTCACCCAGGCTGGAGTGCAGTGGCTCCATAATAGCTCACTGCAGCCTCAAATGCCTCAGTCTCAGGAGTAGCTGGGGTTACAGGTGTGAATCACACCCAGCCTGTAATTTTCTTTCTTTGTACAAGCACTTGCTTCATGTCTCTCTCTCACTAGATTATAAAAACCATGAGTGCAGGAAAGGGTCTGTTCCACTCATTACTGGAAGGTGGGCAGATTCTGGTAGTCTTTTTGCTGGTGTGACAGAAGAAACAGGACACTGTCTCTGTCCTCCTTCTGGAGCTGCAGCAGTCACCTTACAATCACGAGTTGCACAAGAGGGTGGCAAAAGCCACGTTGCGAAGGGTGCTAGAGAAAGATGGAACATACCTGTATGTTTCATGACTTTGTTGAGCACTGAGCTAAGGCTCACCACCTTCAGACCTCTTATCCCATGAGAAAATAAACTTGTTATTTAGCCACTTTTGCAAGGGTTTTCTATTTTTGGCAATGGAATACATTCCAAAACGGTATTACCAATAAGACCAAAATGATATTCTCAAGAGACTTTTGTCTAGTGGGGAAAGATGGACATATAAACAAATCCAGGCATTTGTAAAATACTTGCTTTGTGGAGCTCTGGACAGGGTGAGGTAATGGACTGTACCTGGCTTAAGCAATTAGGTCATGGCTCTTCCACTAACTGAGATAGGAAACCTAGGAGGTACAGCTTATTTGTGGGGCAAGAGTAGCTCTTTGGTATGTCAGCTTTAAGTAACTGTAGGACAACTAGGGGGAGGGATCCAGAGACAGCAGGATACATGGATCTGAGCTCCAGGGAGAAGATGTCTGGGATATACAATGGGTGTCATCAGTGTGCACACGAGTGCAGCCTAAGAGTGAAAGTGTATTGAGCTCTTGTTTCAGGCTCTGTGCTAAGTGCTTTGTACCATCATCATCATTTACTGAGCTGACATTTACAGAGCACTTACTACCTGCCAGTTAGACTTCTAACTGGTTTACTTCATTATCCCATTACTTCATTTATCTCATTCAATTCTCACAACCCAGAAAGGGAAGTAGTATCCCAGTTTTAGTTATGAGAAAACTTGAGAACTAGAGAAATTAAGTAACTTGCTAGTGAGTTGTAGAGCCAGAAACACCTGCACGTGGGCAGTTGTCAAAAAAACAAAAATAAAGGCCGGGCGCGGTGGCTCACGCTTATAATCCCAGCACTTTGGGAGGCCGAGGCGGGCGGATCACGAGGTCAGGAGATCGAGACCACAGTGAAACCCCGTCTCTACTAAAAATACAAAAAATTAGCCGGGCGTGGTGGCGGGCGCCTGTAGTCCCAGCTACTCGGAGAGGCTGAGGCAGGAGAATGGCGTGAACCCGGGAGGCGGAGCTTGCAGTGAGCCGAGATCGGGCCACTGCACTCCAGCCTGGGCGACAGAGCAAGACTCCGTCTCAAAAATAAAATAAAATAAAATAAAAACAAAAACCCACCTGGGCAACACGGCAAAACCCTGTCTCTACAAAAAAATACAAAAATTAGCCGGGCTTGGTGGCATATGCCTGTAGTCCCAGCTACTTAAGAGGCTGAGGTGGGAGAATCGCTTGAGCCCAGGGGGTTGAGGTTGCGGTGAGCTGTGATTACACCACTTCACTCCAGCCTGGGTGACAGAGGGAGACCCTATCTCAAAGAAAAAATAAAACAAAAGCACCTAAGAAGACTGTGTAGAATGAGAGAAGGGGGCAAAGGACCTAAAGCCATGAGGACATTAACATGTTTTTCCTTTTTTTTTAACTAAAAAATTTTAAATTTAGTTTTAAAAACTAAGGTATATGTATATCAAAAGTTATGCACAACTTTCAAGCATACAGATCAGTTAATTTTCACAGCCGGGCATGTTCATGCTTGGAAATTCCAGCACTTTGGGAGGCCAAGGTAGGAGGGTTGTTTGAGCTCAGAAGTTCAAGACCAGCTCAGACAACATAGGGAGACCCCACTTCTATTTTTTTTTTTGAGACAGAGTTTTGCTCTTGTTGCCCAGGCTGGAGTGCAGTGGTGTGATCTCAGCTGACCGCAACTTCTGCCTCCTGGGTTCAAGCGATTCTCCTGCCTCAGCCTCCTGCGTAGCTGGGATTACAGGTGTGCACCACCACGCCCAGCTAATTTTTTATATTTTTAGTAGAGATGGGGTTTTGCCATGTTGGGCAGGCTGGTCTTGAACTCCCGACCTTAGGTGATTTGCCCACCTTGGCCTCCCAAAGTGCTGGGATTACAGGCATGAGCCACCACACCCAGCCTCCCACTTCTATTAAGAATTTTTTGGCCGGGCGTGGTGGCTCACGCCTGTAATTCCAGCACTCTGGGAGGCCAAGGCAGGCGGATCACCTGAGGTTGGCAGTTCAAGACCAGCCTGACCAACATGGTGAAACCTCGTCTCTACTAAAAATACAAAATTAGCCAGGTGTGGTGGCACATGCCTGTAATCCCAGCTGCTTGCGAGACTGAGGCAGGAGAATCACTTGAACCCGGGAGGTGGAGGTTGCAGAGAGCTGAGATCATGCTGTTGCTCTCCAGCTTGGGCAATAAAAGAGAAACTCCATCTCAAAAAAAAAAAAAAAAAAAATTTTTTTTTTTTTAATTTAAAATTTTAGTGGCCAGGTGCAGTGGCTCATGCCTATACTCCCAGCAATTTGGGAGGCTGAGGTGGGCAGATCACCTAAGGTTGGGAGTTTGAGACCAGTCCAGCCAACATGGTGAGACCCCGTGTCTACTAAAAATACAAAAAATTAGCTGGGCGTGGTGGCACACGCCTATAATCCCAGCTACCTGGGAGGCTGAGGCAGGAGAATCGCTTGAACCCAGGAGGTGGAGGTTGAAGTGAGCTGAGATGGCGCCACTGCACTCCAGCCTGGGTGATAGAATGAAACTGTCTCAAAAAAAAAAAAAAATCTATCTATCTATCATCTATCTATCTATCTATCTATCTATCTATCTATCTATCTATCATCTATCATCATCTATCTAATCAATAAATAAAAATAACAGTTTTACAATGTGAACACACTAGCATAACCACCATCTAGATGAAGAAATAGAACATTGCTGCTGGGCGCAGTGGCTTGCGCCTGTAATGCCAGCACTTTGGGAGGCCGAGGCGGGTGGATCACTGTGGTCAGGGGTTCGAAACCAGCCTGGCCAACAGGGTGAAACCCCGTCTTTACTAAAAATACAAAATTAGCCGGGCGTGGTGGCACGTGCCTGTAATCCCAGCTATTTGGGAGGCTGAGGCAGGAGAATCACTTGCACCTGGGAGGCAGAGGTTGCAGTGAGCCGACATCGCACCACTGCACTTCAGTCTGGGCAACAACAGCGAAACTCCATCTCCAAAAAAAAAAAAAAAAAAAAAATTCCCAACACCCCAGAAGCATTCTTTGTGCCACCCTTCCCCATCATTCCCTGTCCCCTACCTAAAAGTAACCAGAACGTTGACTTTCATTGCTATAGGTTAGTTTTGCTTAGAATATCGACATTTAAAGTGTGCAAAGGGGCTGGGCACGGTGCCTCACGCCTGTAATCCCTGCACTTTGGGAGGCCGAGGTGGGTGGATCACTTGAGGTCAGGAGTTTGAGACCAGCCTGGCCAATGTGATGAAACCCCGTCTCTACTAAAAATACAAAAAAAATTAGCCGGGTGTGGTGGCGGGCACCTGTAATCCCAGCTACTCAGGAGGCTGAGGCAGGAGAATCACCTGAACCTGGGGGGCGGAGGTGGCAGTGAGCCAAGATCGCGCCTGGGCAACAAGAACGAAACTCCATCTCAAAAACAAACAAACAAAAAAAAGTGTGCAAAGGGAAAGGTGAGCTTAAAAAGGAAACAGAGGAAAACTGGTCAGAAAAATGGGAGCATATCACGAGAACTTGATTTAGACTCCACCTACCACATGCACATACCAATTGGAAGCTAGTGATACACAGTAGACGGCCTTTGGAAATCATGTGGCAGCACCGGGAAATACAGCAAAATCCAGTTTATGGAACACAGTAACAGTAACTAGCGACTGTATCCATGTCCAGGACAGTGGAGTCTGTGAAGCAACCCGTAGTATCTTGTGCTTAGTGGCAGCAGGGAGTACAGCGGTGGATGAATTCTACCGCATGATTTGGGTTTTCTTTATGTGTCCTGCAAGTTGGATTCTTCAGACTCGGCACTTTTGTGAGCCACTCAGTATAATCTGTTATCTAATACTGTCGATTACCTTACTGGGTAAGGGCGAAAACCCCTGTTGTGAAAGACTTGTGGCTGTGTAGCCAACGGCCATTCTTTTTGAAACAGTCATTTCTGTTTTTGAAACTATTTTCTTTAAACATTTTTTTTTCAGTAGGCATGTACCCAGCCTGAGACATAAATCATGATTGGTCCATAGCATTCTATGTAATATGTTCTTTTTGCCAACATTCATTAACTCTCATCTTTACAAAATCTGCGAGGCATTATTTTTTCCATTTTATTGATGTGAACTCCCAGGCTCAGAGAAGTTACTAGTTTTGAACACAGGCCTGACTCCATATAGCTCTTTCCAGGGCACTACCCCATTATTCATCCATGGTAATTTTGTACATTTTTTATGACTCTGGTTGAGGGTATTTTACTTTCCTACTTGACCTTCCCCACTACCCCTGACAATCTGGGAACTCCTTAAGGCGACTCACTACCCCTTAGGAACCGCTCCCAATGACTTCTAGGAAGCCCCCTCGCCCTCCAGAAGTGCCTCTTCTGATTCCCAGGATGCCCCCCTCTCCGCCCCAAGAGCTGCTCCTAATGATCCCCCAAATCCCCGCTCACTGAAGAACTACTTTTTTTTTTTTTTTTGAGACGGAGTTTTGCTCTTGTTGCCCAGGTTGGAGTGCAATGGCGCGATCTCGGCTCACCGCAACCTCCGCCTCCCGGGTTCAAGCGATTCTCCTGCCTCAGCCTCCGGAGTAGCTCGGACTACAGGCATGCACCACCACGCCCGGCTAATTTTGTATTTTTTTTTTAGTAGAGACGGGGTTTCTCCATGTTGGTCAGGCGGTCTCAAACTGCCGACTTCAGGTGATCCGCCCGCCTCGGCCTCCCAAAGTGCTGGGATTACAGGCGTGAGGGACCACGCCCGGCCAGGAATTGCTTTCTAATAACCCTAAGGAAAGCCTCCCTCAGGGTCTGTCCTAATGACCCTCAGGGCAGCTTCCCTTCCCTGTCCAGGCTTGACAGCGAATGAGGGGTTTCCAAGGACACAGGATTTTGTTTTGAAAACCGAGACACCCAGGACAAACCGGGACAAGACAGTCATCTTTTCAGCACTCCCTGAGCTCGGAAGCTGCCCCTAAGGGCCCCGACACATTTCCACGTTAGGCAAAGAGGATACTCATCCCAAGAAAACTTTGGCCCATCCTTTCGTTAGCGACATCCTATAGTAACCTCACCGCCCTTACCCATCTACCTGACCGGCCCACTTCCAAGTACTAGCTTCTTTCAACCCTGATTAGTTATGGGTGACCAGGAGCCCGCCTATGATTGGCCAGCTTCGCGATCCAGCTTAGAGGCTCACTGGCCACGGTCCCTAGTGGTACAGCGTTTCCTCCTGGCAACAGCCCGAGCCGGCGCTCATAGGCTGAGCACACTGAGGTCGGGACTGGGAGGTGGCTGCGGCGCGTGCTCATTGGCTGGTGTATGGCTTGCAGCCACCCTTGAATTGGTTGACTCTGTGCGGCTGCGCAGATGCCGACTTTGGAGGAGGCGGAGTTTCGTCCTTCGCCTGCTGGAAAAGCAGTAGGATCGGCCAGTGGCGACAGCAGGAGCTGAGCCTAAGCCCTGGCGGGGCTTTGGGCTGTAGGTGAGAACTATAGGGTTTTGGAATTCTTGAGGCTCGTTGCCGCTGTAGCCGTGACCGTGAGTTCTGGTGGGGGAGGGGCGGTGGGGGGTGGTTCTTCCAGCGGTAAGTGATCGGCATGTTCCTCGGCCAATAGGAGAAGGAGCCTCCAGAATGGGTTCTGAGATTGGCTCTTTCCAATCTTCAAGGCCAATGGACGTCGGGAGAGGGGGGCGGGTCATCTGGGCCTTATTTTCTTCTTCCTGCGGCCGAGCTTCACTCGCCAAGGCGGCGGGGCCGGGAGGGGCCGATCCTGTCCGTGGTGAGGTTCGGGGACCTTGGGGAGCAGGGTGCGCTGCCTTTGGAGTGATGCTCGCGGGAGCGGCTGCGAGGGAAGGGTGCGGGAGTCCGAGGGGGTTGTTAGCAACAGCTAGCTTTATTGAGTGGGTAAGTACCGGGCCTAGTGCTTAGTGTTTCGCTTGCATCATCTGAGCTAATCACAGCGACCCTGCAGGGCAGGGGGTTGGGATCCCCATTTTACAGGTGGAGAAACTGAGAGTCAACTCACACAGCCAAGGTCAGATAGCTAATAAACGGCAGAGCTCGGATCTGTATTCAGAGTTTTGACTTCGGAGCCGGTGTTCTTGAATCACTAGGCTTTGTTACTGATTGGGAGGGAAGGTGTCATGAAACGGGAGCTTTCCCCAGGGAATAGATTGGGGGAAGGGAATCCTAGGGTTGAAGAAGGGATGAACAATTGAGGTGAGGGTGAGGAAATCAGTTTTTCAACAGTTACCGATTGCCTACTCTGTGCCATGCATTGTTCTAGGCATACAAAGATGAATAGGGCCAGAGGCTGATGAAGCCCATTAGGGCCCCTTTGAAGGCCCGGAGAAGGGCCCCAACATTGTATTCACATGATTGTATGTTTTTATAAAATTTGCAAAAGTAAGATATTTTGGATTCATTTTTCTTTTTAAGAGGGTCTTCAAAATTAAATAAACTTCGGGTTTCTCCATACTTGGAGCTGCCCTTGCAAAGGACTTCGTCCAGGTGGAGATGAGGATGTAAGCAGTATAGAGCAGTGGAAGGTGCACTTAAGAGTGGGCTGTGGGCACATTTCCTGGTATGTAAAACAGGGATAACAGTATACCTGCCATGCAAAGTTTCTGCCAGGTTCATGAAAAGCGCCTGTTTAGAAACACGCCTTATTTTTGATAGAAAGGAAGCCTAGGGGATACGGGTAACCGGATTTGCCTTCTCTCCTACTTTACACAGTTCTGCTCCTTGTTCTGCTCCCAGGGCTGTAACTAGATTTCTGGTAGATTGGAGGCACTTTTCTCCTTTCTGAGCTCTCCAACTCTCAAAGAGACTCTTGGAGCTGAACCGCCATAGCTTTGGGCCCCAGATGGGGGGTACAGAACTGCTGGACCCTCAGTGAGGAGGGTGGGTAAAGGAAAGGACATACTGGTGTTCCTTCTAGAACGGCCTATTTTCACTGATATGCTTTGTCTTTTTTCAGTTGAGATGGTCTATTGTGTTACCGAGCTGTGGGGATGCACCCACTTAGCTGAAGTTCTCATCTAAAAACAAAGTATTTATTTTGCTTTCTCCAATCAGTTATGAAGTTTGCCCTGTATTGCCAGTTTCAATTTTGTCCTTTGAGTTCTGGGTACAGTGCAATTGAACTGTAGCTTGATTTCATTAAGTACTGCTGAAACTGCATCTTAGTTTCGACAGAACAGTTTCACTTTAGGGTTTTAAAATTATGTTACTAATATCAAAGGATTTTTAAATTATGTTACTAATATCAAAGTACTTTTGAACCCTTAAGTTTTGTTATCTTGTAGCCACGTAACTTTTATTAGGTATCCGGTTTAGCTGTGCCCTAGGGAGGAGCCTTGGCCTCCCAAAGTGCTGGGATTACAGGCGTGAGCCACCGCACCCAGCCATGGGTGGCTTTCAAGTTGTAGTATATTCTGTTTAATACTCTGAAAAGTGATTAGCAAGGTGTTAATAAGGGAGTAGCTTGAAAGGATAAGGGTAAAATATGGGCATTTTAGCTGTACTATTAGGACCAACAACTAAATCGTTTACTTTTTTTAGCTGAAACAATTTTGGTTTTTTTTTTTCATTCAAGAACAATCCTATTGCAATAACAATGTCTTTGTTGAAATAAGGTTTGAATCCATGCAGTTTTGATACATCAGGTTCTTTTTAAACAGAACCTTTTCGATCTGTGTTTCTAGTTTATTTAAATAACTTTTTGTTGTTTATTTTTTTAAATTTTTTTGAGACAGGGTCTCACTATGTTGCCCAGGCTGGTCTCAAACTCCTTAACTCAAGCGATCTGCCCACCTCAGTCTCCCAAAGTGCTGGGATTACAGGCTTGAGCCACCACACCCGACCCTAAATTACTCTTCTTCTTTCTTTCTTTTCTTTTTTTTTTTTTGAGACGGAGTTTCGCTCTTGTTGCCCAGTCTGGAGTGCAATGGCACGATCTTGGCTCACTGCAACCTTTAGCCTCCCGGGTTCAAGCGATTCTCCTGCCTCAGCCTCCCGAGTAGCTAGGATTGCAGGTGCCCGCCACCACGCCCAGCTAATTTTTTGTATTTTTAGTAGAGACAGGGTTTCGTTGTGTTGGCCAGGCTGGTCTCAAACTTATGACCTCAGGCGATCCACCTGCCTCAGCCTCCCAAAGTGCTGGCATTACAAGCGTGAGCCACTGTGCCCGGCCGCTAAATAACTTTTCTAGAGGTAGATTCCAGGTGTGAAGTCTTAACTGTGTCTTTTGCATTTCTATATTATCTTTTACTGTTTTCAGAGTTGATGTTTCCAGCACTTAATTTTAATTTTTATATTATTTTATACTCTTAATGTGTTTCTTCAGATTCCTGTCTGACTAAAGGGACCTCAAAAAGGAGGGAAAATGGCTTCTGAGTCTGAAACTCTGAATCCCAGTGCTAGGATAATGACCTTTTATCCAACTATGGAAGAGTTCCGAAACTTCAGTAGATACATTGCCTACATTGAATCCCAAGGAGCTCATCGGGCAGGTCTAGCCAAGGTAAGGAGCTGGGATTGTTTAAATGGTTTTGTTACCTAGGGCAGAGCTGTAAGATTTTTTTCCTAAATTTGGGCCGGAGCTGTGTTTTACTGAAAGTTGGGTGGGGTGATGACTTCAGTGAATGCGGTTCTATTTGCAAGTTAATTCCTGTTGTTAACATCAGAAGCATCTCTGCTTTTAGGTAGGAAGAGAGCTACTTGGAATCTTCAGAAAGGGGGAGGTAAAGAGCTAGTGTCTCCAGGCCTGGCTGCTGTTGTGCCTCAGCCCTCTTGGTAGAGCTGGGTGCTGTGGTGTTATTGAACTGCCAGTGAGTGCTTATGCCATCTGACTTCTCTTGCTCTCATTTCAGTCTCATCCAGCACTCTAGTAGCAATTTGGCTTCCCATGTGGACTTTCTTCAAGGGGAGAGAATGCACTGGCCAGCCAACATGAGTATTCTGGTCCTTGTAATTTGAAATTGGTTTCTGGTTTGTACTTCTTTCTCCCGTGAGTTGGATTCGTTATTTTTCCTGAGTCAAATCAGCTTTTCATATATTCTGTCACAATCAGGTTGAGTGCTGGAAGCTGAAAGAACTGCATTTCTGGAGAGATCCTCAAGAAACTGAAAGGCAGGGACCTCAGTCTAAGCCAGGAGGAAATTTTTTACACCATTTTATGTTGTTTGAATTTCCTACCATATGTGCTTGTTACATTTTCAATATGAAAAGAGAAAGCAAGAACATTGGCTACAAAGCTGAGGACCAGTCTTGGACCCTGGTGCCTCCAGAGACTTGAGACGACCACATCCTCTTTCCTCTTACCTGCAGATACGGTTACTGCTGGGTTAATAACAGCAGGCGGGAATAGCAGGGCCTGCAGTGCAGTTTTTCATAGCACATTGCTTTTTTTGGTTGTACTTTATTAGATTTAAAAAGTTACCAAAAAAATGTCGGTTATTACAAGTTAAATATTTCAAACGCAGATAAAGAAAAGGCTGATCTTCATCCGTGGTAATAGCTCCCTCCACACCTTTTTCTCTGCTCATACAAACATACACACATATAAAATAGTGTTATTTGTTTTGTTTTTAAAAGAATGGCATCACGCCATATACATTCCTGTGTTGGTTCGTTCATTTTTCTTTTTTTTTTTTTTTTTTTCCTTTTTAACAACATATATTCCTCCCTCTAGGTCAATTATGGATTCAACTCATTCTTCTTTTTTCTCATGTCAACTGTCTTGTTAATTTATTACTATTGGAATGGGTAATTTGATTATGTGAGTAAAAACAGAATGCTATTGGAAGGTAGCTAATGTAGAGTCTTGCTCCCTTTCCGTATTTTCTTGTATGTCCTTTCAGTGTTGCCTTATGCAGATGCTTGTGAGTGTGTGTGTGTTTTTCTCCCTTGTTACATAAAGTAAAACAATAATTTAAAATAAAAGCTGTATAGTATTCCATAAAGCAGATCTATCTTAACTATTCAAGATTAGATTTTTTTTTTTTTTTTTTTTGAGACGGAGTTTCGCTCTTGTTACCCCAGCTGGAGTGCAATTGCGTGATCTTGGCTCACTGCAACCTCTGCCTCTGGGTTCAAGCGATTCTCCTGCATCAGCCCCCAAAATAGCCGGGATTACAGTTGAGTGCCACCACACCAGGCTAATTTTCGTATTTTTAGTAGAGATGGGGTTTCACCATGTTGGCCAAGCTGATCTCAAACTCTGACCTCAGGTGATCCACCTGCCTTGGCCTCCCAAAGTGCTGGGATTACCGGCATGAGCCACTGTGCCCGGCCTCAAGATTAGATTTTTAAGAACGTTATGCTTCTTTGTAATTAAACTGTAATCTAGTGTGTGAAAAAAGGAAATTCTGTACAAGTATAGAGTTGACCAAATCAAGTAAAATTGTGTTTGTGATTTTTTTAAAGAGAGCACTGGGCTAGGAGATTGAGAGAGAATCAAGTCTTCAGTCTCCTTTGTTGGTGTCCAAATAAGATACTGAAGCTGGGAACAAGTATTAGTTACCTTAGGTTGTTGCAATTAGGCAGCTGGTTGGTGGCAAAAGTGGATCAGGGTTAGCATGCCTGTGACATACTGTGTTTTGGTGAATGTGGGTAAATCAAAGTAACTGTCTAGTAAAATTGACTGTTAGGTTGGCTGGTAACTACATGCTTCCTGGACTCTGACTGGCTTGCCAGGTTTCTCATCTGTCTTTTTGTTTCTTGTGTTCCCTTCAGGTTGTTCCTCCAAAAGAGTGGAAGCCACGAGCATCCTATGATGACATTGATGATTTGGTCATTCCTGCCCCCATTCAACAGCTGGTGACGGGGCAGTCTGGCCTCTTTACTCAGTACAACATACAGAAGAAAGCCATGACTGTTCGGGAGTTCCGCAAGATAGCCAATAGTGATAAGTGAGTGGAAACCCTTTCTTACCTGACATAGCACCTAGGACCCTGGTGTCCCATCCTGCTAGCATCTCCAGGACTGCTGCTGTCCAGATGAACAGTGTCTTCAGCAGGATGGCTCTGTTCTAGCTGTCTCCCTTTCTGCTTTTTTTATGGAAGCATTCCCTCCTCTCAGGACTGTGTCCCAGTTTAAACCTGTTCCTGTTCTTATAACAACAAATCCCATTGTTTTTCCATCAGAAGTAGAATCATTTTCTGACTCTAAAGTTGCAAGGAGAAAGTTGGAGGTGGTGCACAAGGAGCTTTTGCTGGGTATTGATAACCACCTGCTCATCAAAAGTGTTTTAGTTCCACTTCCTCTCTCTCGGGATGCTCTGTGTTTAATTGTGCTGGAATTTCTCACTGCCCATCCAGCCTGCTAGCTCATTTCTGTTTTGACATTAACGAAGTGTGAGTAAACCACCAAGCTGGTTGCTATTTTCTGTCACTCTGTTCTTCTTTCTCTGTACATTCCTGTCTCTTTTAGAGATATCTTTCTTTGTGTAGGCCTGTTTTCAGTTCTTCTCTGCTGTTGGTTTTTTTTTTTTTTTTTTTTTTGAGATGGTGTCTCACTTTATTGCCTAGGCTGGAGTGCAGTGGAGCGATCTTGGCTCACTGCAACCTCTGTCTCCCAGGTTCAAGTGATTCTTCTGCCTCAGCCTCCCAAGTAGCTGGGACTACAGGCACGTGCCACCATGCTTGGCTAATTTTTGTAGTTTCAGTAGAGACAGGGTTTCGCCACATTGGCCAGGCTGGTCTTGAACTCCTGACCTCAAGTGATCCTCCTGCCTTGGCCTCCCAAAGTGCTGAGATTACAGGCAAGAGCCACCACTCCTAGCCCTTCTCCGCTGTTTTTAATGTTTAGTTCTCATTTTTCCTGAGATTCACAGAGAATAAATTTTGTGTTTCCTTGTTCAGCTGACTACTCCATCTTTTTTTTTTTTTTGAGACGGAGTCTCACTCGTTCCCCAGGCTGGAGTGCAATGGTGCAGTCTCGGCTCACCACAACCTCCACCTCCCAGGTTCAAGCAATTCTCCTGTCTCAGCCTCCCGAGTAGCTGGGATTACAGGCGCCTGCCACCATGCCCGGCTAATTTTTTTGTATTTTTAGTAGAGACGGGGTTTCACCGTGTTGGCCAGGCTGGTCTTGAGGTCCTGACCTCAGGTGATCCGCCCACCTTTGATCCCAAAGTGCTGGGATTATAAGCGTGACCCACCGTGCCCAGCCTTGACCACTCCTCTAATCCTCTTCCCTGGATCTTCTCACTTTCCACTGACTCCTTCATTTTGAGTTTCCACAAGGAGTTTTTCCTTTTTCCCTTGCTGCTTTTCCTGAGCCTTTTGATCTGCACATGCCTTGATTTCAGCTGTCACACATACTGTGCCTTCACTTGTTTTTTGTTTTTTGTATTTTTTTTTTGAGACGGAGTCTCGCTCTGTCGCCCAAGCTGGAGTGCAGTGGCGCAATCTCGGCTCACTGCAAGCTCCGCCTCCCGGGTTCACGTCATTCTCCTGCCTCAGCCTCTCCGAGTAGCTGGGACTACAGGTGCCCACCACCACGCCCGACTAATTTTTTGTATTTTTAGTAGAGACGAGGTTTCACCGTGGTCTCGATCTCCTGACCTCGTGATCCGCCCGCCTCTTCCTCCCAAAGTGCTGGGATTACAAGCGTGAGCCACCGCACCCGGCCGCCTTCACTTTTAATAGCCCAGAGCCAGGTCTTATGCCTGCCTGTCTTCATGCTGCTGGGGTGGCATTCCTGTGCTTCATCAGCTCTCACTCTGTCTCTACTCTTTGCCTTCTTTTCATTGACTTATCACACTTGACTTATCACAATTATAATTGAGGTCTTCTAGTTTTATTGACAACTGAACTCTTTTTGTTTGTTTTTTTGAGACACGGTGTCGCTGTGTCACCCAAGTTGGAGTGCAGTGGTGCAATCATGGCTTACTGCAGCCTCGACTGCCCAGGCTCAAATGATCCTCCTTGCTCAGCCTCCCAGGTAACTGGAGGTATAGGCATGTGCTACCACACTCAGCTGATTTTTTTTATTATTTGCTGCCCGGTTTGGTCTTCAATTCCTAGGCTCAAGTGATCCTCCTGCCTCAGCCTCCCAAAGTGCTGGGATTATAGGCATGAGCCACTGCATCCGGCCGACACCTTAACTCTCTCTCTTTTTTTTTTTTTTGTGAGACGCAGTCTTACTCTGTTGCCAGGCTAGAGTGCAGTGGCACGATCTCAGCTCACTGCAACCTCCGTCTCCTGGGTTCAAGCAATTCTCCTGCCTCAGCCTCCTGAGTAGCTGGGACTACAGGCACCCGCCACCACGCCTGGCTAATTTTTGTATTTTTAGCAGAGACGGGGTTTCACCATATTGGCCAGGATGGTCTCGATCTCTTGACCTCGTGATCCACCCGCCTTGGCCTCCCAAAGGGCTGGGATTACAGGTGTGAGCCACTGTGCCCGGCCAACCTTAACTCTTAAAACATCTACCTTGCTGGCCAACCTGCTGACCAATGAGATAATTTACATAAAGGCATGTTGAAGAAATGTAGGGCTCTGCAGGTGAAAGGCTGTATCCTTCCTGCCATCCTTCTTGTCTGATTTTTGCTACGCATGAGGAGCAAGCTCACCTGCCTTCTGTTTCCCACATGGAATTCAAACAGGGGCTTCAGTCTCCTCAGCCTTTCTTCCCTTTTTGTTAACACACCAGGCTTTTTCTTTTCTTTTCTTTTTTTTTTTTTTGTTTTGTTTTTTTGAGATGGAGTGTCGCTCTGTCACCCAGGCTGGAGTGCAGTGGCGCAATCTTGGCTCATTGCAACCTCCGCCTCCCAGGTTCAAGTGATTTTCCTGCCTCAGCGTCCCGAGTAGCTGGGGCTACAGGTGCCTGCCACCATGTCCGGCTAATTTTTTTGTATTTTTAGTAGAGATGGGGTTTCACCATATTGGCCAGGCTGGTCTTGCTTTTTCTTCTTTCAGCACACTTGTTTTCCTTTTAAATTAACCAGCCCTATGTCTGTTCCTTTCATCCTAATACATAGCAGATTACCTTTAGGGTAAAAACATAACCTTTTTTTTTTTTTTGAGACAGAGTCTCTCTGTGTTGCCCAGGCTAGAATGCAGTGGCACGATCTCAGCTCACTGCAATCTCTGCCTCCCAGGTTTAAGCGATTCTCCTACCTCAGCCTCCCGTGTAGCTGGGATCACAGGTGCCCACCACCACGCCTGGCTAATTTTTTTGTATTTTTAGTAGAGATGGGGTTTCACCATGTTGGTCAGGCTGATCTCAAACTCCTGGCCTCAAGTGATCAGCCCGCCTTGGCCTCCCAAAGTGCTGGGATTACAAGCGTGAGCCACCATGCCTGACCTAAAAACCTACATTCATGAAACAAATTAGTTGGCAATAGGAGAGTTAATTATATTTCAGAGAGAATGTTAGGTCTCTAAAATTTATTATTCGCTAGGTTGACATTAAACTGTAAGGCAGTTACTTAGGAGACGGATCGCCAGGTGCTTGGGGTTCGGTCATGCAAGCCCTTCGGTTCACCATTTCTTCTCTCACCTCTCGGATAGGTCCACCGGCTGTATTTTATAGAGACTGGTTTCGCGGGTCTCGAATCGACCTCTCTGATCGCCCCTGCAAATGTGGTTTATAACTGACCACCCCCGGACTTTTTGAGACGGAGTCTCGCTCTGTCCCCCAGGCTGGAGTGCAGTGGCGTAATCTCGGCTCACTGCAAGCTCCGCCTCCCGGGTTCACGCCATTCTCCTGCCTCAGCCTCCCAAGTAGCTGGGACTACAGGTGCCCGCCACCACGCCCGGCTAATTTTTTGTATTTTTAGTAGAGACGGGGTTTCACTGTGTTAGCCAGGATGGTCTTGATCTCCTGACCTCGTGATCCTCCCGCCTCTGCCTCCCAAAGTGCTGGGATTACAGGCGTGAGCCACTGCGCCCGGCTAGATTTTTTTTTTTTTTTTTTTTTTTTGAGATGGAGTCTTACTCTGTCGTGCAGGCTAGAGTGCAGTGGTGCTATTTAGGCTCACTGCAACCTCCACCTCCTAGGTTCAAGCAATTCTCCTGCCTCAACTTCCCAAGTAGCTGGGACTACAGGCGCCCGCCACCACACCCGGCTAATTTTTTGTATTTCTAGTAGAGACAGGGTTTCACCATGTTAGCCAGGATGGTCTTGATCTCCTGACCTCATGATCTGCCCGCCTCGGCCTCCCAAGTGCTGGGATTACAGGCGTGAGCCATTGCTCCTGGCCAGCTCTGCTAATTTTTAAAGTTTTTGTAGAAATAGGATTTTGCCATGTTGCTGGTCTCAAACTCTTGGGCTCAAGCGATCCTCCTGCCTCAGCCTCCCAAAGTGTTGGGATTACAGGCATGAGCTACTTGGCTAGTTTGAATCTAAAAGAAGTTTTGTTTTTTTTTTTTAAATTAAATTTTCAGTATTAAGCTAAAGAGTATAGATATTTTTAGACTGGGTGCATTGGCTCACTTCTATAATCCCATCACTTTGGGAGGCCGAGGTTGGAGGATCACTTGAGGCCAGGAATTTGAGACCAACCTGGGCAACATTGCAGGACTTCATTTCTACAAAAAATAAAAACACTAACCAGATGTGGTGGTGTACACTTGGAGTCCTGGCTACTCGGGAGGTTGGGGCAGGATTGCTTGAGCCCAGGAGTTCGAGGCTACAGTAAGCTATGATCACACCACTGTGCTCCAGGCTGGGCAGCAAAGCAAGGATCTTGTCTTTTTCAGGTATAGTTTTTTTTTTTTTTTTGAGACAGAGTTTTACTCTATGGCCGAGGCTGGAGTGCAGTGGCGTTAGCTCAGCTCACTGCAGACTCCTCCTCCTGGGTTTAAGTAATTCTTCTGCCTCAGCCCCACCCTAAGTAGCTGGGATTACAGGCGTGTGCCACCACGCCCTGCTAATTTTTGTATTTTTAGTAGAGACCAGGTTTCACTATGTTGGCCAGGCTGGTCTTGAACTCCTGACCTCAGGTGATCCGCCCCTGTCAGGCCTCCCAAAGTGCTGGGATAAGAGGTGTGAGCCACCCCCTTGGCCAAAGTGTAGATATTTTTATGGCTTTATATGTAGATGGGTAGATGTAAATATGCGTATATGTGAGTACGTATTTTCCTAATTGGAATATTTGATGGGCAAAAATCTGTATTTTTAGAGCTATTTTATATTTTTACTAAAATATTTGTTGTTTTTAGGCGTGATTACTTGGTGAGTGTCAGCCACTGTGTAGGGTGCTTGGGCATATAGCAGGGGCACTTACAAATGAGCCCTCTTGGAGCAACTTCCTTTTGGCTGGTTCAGGGAGGTGAATGCTGTTGGAAAGCCTCAGCTCTTCACATGCTGCTGGGTTTTGGTTGTCTGTGGATATGTAGGGACCTTGGATCTTGGTCTGTAAGCCCATTTTCTCCCTGGGTGGCCACCTGAATCTAGCAAGGTGTAGTTTAAGTAGAGTCTCTTCAGAGAGTTGCGGATGTTGTGCCTGTTAAGGAAGACCGGTTTACATCTGTGTGTACATTACCTTCCTCAGGCTTCCTCAGGCCCAGTGCTCATGGAAGGGACGTTGAGGGACTGACCACGTATTAGAGCCTTGAAGGCCAAGATTATGCCTTGTTCATTTGAAATTCTTGCTGTCACTGGAATAGGGGATTATGTCTTGTAATGTTCATAATGCCTAATAAACCCCTGTAAGTGGTTTACTTGTTTCTTTTTACTTTCAAAAGGTACTGTACCCCACGCTATAGTGAGTTTGAAGAACTCGAGCGGAAATACTGGAAAAATCTTACATTCAATCCTCCAATCTATGGTGCAGATGTGAATGGTACCCTCTATGAAAAGGTGAGCCTCACTGGAAACCCTCTGTGCAGCATTTTTGTAATTTTGTAATACCTTTTTTTCCGGCCCGGCACATAGTAGGCACCTAAAAGCTGTTTGGTGAATGGGTGGATGAACAGATGATCTACCCCCAGCTGCTGTTGCTGTGCTGGCCTAATTGTGGGCCATTTTGCATGTGACTGAATTTTATTTCTCCTACTTTACATGTGAATTGGATGATGTGGTGTTCTTTTCAAGGGTTGTTAGCATAGTCGGTGGGTGGTAGCTGATGAGTTCTTGAAAGGGTGGGTTGGCTCTCAGATAATGAAATGAGGCAGTGTGGTTTCTGCAGAAAAAAGATGACTGACTAATCTAATGAAAGGGGTATACATTTAAGAAGAGAAATACATTTAGATTTTTCAGAACCCTCAAACAAGATTCTGTGGCAAAAGCTATGTTAACCACTTTTATTGGCTTGAAATCCTGCCTTAAATATGGTGAAAGGGGAGAATATTTGGGAATATCTTTGGATGACTGAAAAACAGTAGGGCATTTCAGGGATTATCACTCATAATTGTTTTCATATTTCAATTTTTTTTTTTTTTTGAGACGGAGTTTCGCTTTTGTTGCCCGGGCTGGAGTGCAATGGCGCGATCTCAGCTCACCGCAACCTCCGCCTCCTGGGTTCAAGTGATTCTCCTGCCTCAGCCACCCAAGTAGCTGGGATTATAGGCATGCACCACCATGCCTGGCTAATTTTGTATTTTTTAGTAGAGACGGGGTTTCTCCGTGTTGCTCAGGCTGGTCTCAAACTCCCGACCTCGGGTGATCCACCTGCCTCAGCCTCCCAAAGTGCTGGAATTACAGGTGTGAGCCACTGCGCTCGGCCCATATTTTAATGTTTTAATCAATTATTGGAAGAGTTAAAAAAATGAATTCCAGGCCGGGCGTGGTGGCTCACGTCTGTAATCCCAGCACTTTGGGAGGCCGAGGCGGACGGATCAGGAGGTCAGGAGATCGAGACCACCCTGGCTGACATGGTGAAACCCCATCTCTACTAAAAATACAAAAAAAGTAGCTTGCAGTAGCGGGCGCCTGTAGTCCCAGCTACTCTGGAGGCTGAGGCAAGAGAATGGTGTGAACCCGGCGGGAGGTGGAGCTTGCAGTGAGCCGAGATTGCGCCACTGCACTCCAGCCTGGGTGACAGAGCAAGACTCTGTCTCGAAAAAAAAGAAAACAGAAAAAAAAGAATTCCAGTTTTGTTGATAGCAGTTTTTTGGGGGTCAGGGAAAGTCAAGCTTGTAGGGGTGAATGGCAGGAAGATGCTGTAAGGATCTGGGATGGAGAGAGAGCTACAAAAGTCAGGCATAATAATAATCCAGGACCTAGTTGTGGGAGATGGGCTCCCAGCTGGCCATTACAACTCAGGAAAAGGATATTGCACATTTTTATGAAGACACTGCCTGGTGGAAATCAGGGCTAAAAAGCCACAACATTGCCATAGTTTTTTGTTTTTTGTTTTTGAGACAGAGTCGCCCTGCCACCCAGGCTAGAGGTTAGTGGTATGATCATAGATTACTGTAACCTCAAACACCTGGGCTCAAGGGATCCTCCTGCTTCACCCTCCCAAGTAGCTGAGACTGCAGGCACATGCCACTTCACCTGGCTACTTTTTTTAATTTGTAATTTTTTTGTAGAGACTGGGTCTTGCTTTGTTGCCTAGGATGGTCTTGAACTCCTGGGCTCAAGCAGTCCTGGCTTGGCCTCCCAAAGTGTTGAGATTACAGGTGTGAGCCACCACACCTGGCCCACTGTCATAGTTCCCATGTTTTGCAATTTTTTTTTGTGGTCATAGAGTTTTTTTTCTATTTTGACCTAAATTTTAGCATCAGTTCAAACTTTTCCTCTTGGGGTTTAAAACAGGTGACTCTTGGCTGGGCGCAGTGGCTCACGCCTGTAATCCCAGCACTTTGGGAGGCCGAGGCGGGTGGATCACGAGGTCAGGAGTTGAAGACCAGCCTGGCCAAGACGGTGAAACCCTGTCTCTACTAAAAATAGAAAAATTAGTTGGGCGTGGTGGTGGGTGCCTGTAATCCCAGCTGCGAGGGAGGCTGAGGCAGGGAATTGCTTGAGCCCGGGAGGCAGAGGTTGCAGTGAGCCGAGATCACGCCACTGCACTCCAGCCTGAGCAACAGAGCAAGACTCCGTCTCAAAAACAAACGAGAAAACTAACAGGTGACTGTCATCTCTTTATTCATCTTTCCTACACTAGTATTCACAAAGTAATATTTGCCCTTTGAAGGTAAATGGTGTCAGTTCCAGTGGTAGCTGTGAAAGTGAATGAGGAATGCTGTGGTCTTCACGTCCATAGTGTTTTGACATTATTTCCAATGTTTGTCAAAGATGACAGCTTACTTGTGACCTACTCTGATTTGTAGGTTCAGAGCCTTGGTTTATATGCAAATGTAACTTGCCCTGGACTGTCATTGCCTTTGCAGCATGTTGATGAGTGGAATATTGGCCGGCTGAGAACAATCCTGGACTTGGTGGAAAAGGAGAGTGGGATCACCATTGAGGGTGTGAACACCCCATACCTGTACTTTGGCATGTGGAAGACATCCTTTGCTTGGCACACTGAAGACATGGACCTCTACAGCATCAACTACCTGCACTTCGGAGAACCAAAGTCCTGGTACAGTCTGCCTGCAGTCGGCACCGGGCTTCTATGCTAGAGCACGGGCTCACGTTCAGTGTGCGTGGGAAGCACCTCAGGATTGTGTTAAAGGGCAGACCCTGGTTCAGGCTTGGGGTGACATTCCATGTTTTAAACACACTTTCAAGTACTGAGATGCTGTTGTAGCTCTGGTGCTTAGACCACCTTTTGAGTAGGGAGGCTTTAGAGAGCAGGGTGCTGGCAGAGTTACCCAAAGACACGGGGGCTCTTCCAGGCTATCCCACTGCTTTCTAATTTTTTTTCTGAACAGGCCTGAGGCATTTCTTAGCAGCAGACTTCCAAGACTAGAGTCACTCCCTCAGATGATAGAAAGCTTTCTTTTCATCATGGAAAAAATATTAATACTTGGGGAGCGGCAGTGTGTGCTTAACACACGAGGGATTGCGAGGCTATTCAGCATGCTTCCTGTTCTCCAGAGTGTTATTCTTGTTGGTGAGACAAACATTGGTTCTCTCTCCTCTCTCTGTGCTGACCCATCTTTGAGTCTCAGCATTTTTTTTTTTCTATTTTGAGACAGGGTCTCACTCTGTCACCCAGGCTGGAGTGCAGTGGCACCATTATGGCTCACTGCAGCCTTGACCTGGGCTCAAGTGATCCTTCTACTTAAGCCTCCCAAGCAGTTGGGATTACAGGTGTGCACAACTATGTCCAGCTAATTTTTTTCCTTCTTTTTTTTTAGGGTAGAGATGGGGTCTCACTATGTTGCACAGGCTGGCCTCAAACTCCTGGGCTCAAGCAGTCCTCCCACTTCAGCCTTGCAAAGTGCTGGGATTACAGGCATGAGCCACTGGCCCATCTCAGCATTTTAGTGAAGGTGCTGCAGATAACAGCAGTGAATAAGACAGATGAGATACCTACCCTCACACAGATAGGAGACTGGTCAGGAGGTAGAAAGTGTGAGAGAATGCTCATACGGTGTGGGGACAGCTCTGAAGGGGAAGAAGTGGGTGCTAAGGTCCACATAAGAAGAATAGACGGGTGGGATTAAAGAAGGCTTCTTTCGAAGAGGTGACAAGTGAGATCTAAAATATGAGAAGGACATAATTGGGTGGAATGGTGGTGGGCTTAGCAGCTGGGAGATTGAGAGAAGTGTATCCAGGCAGTTGGAACCACAGATGCAGAGCTCCTGGATTAAGACAGCACATGAGGGCCAGGCGTGGTGGCTCACACCTGTAATCCCAGCACTTTGGGAAGCCAAGGTGGGTGGATCACCTGAGATCAGGAGTTGGAGACCAGCCTGGCCAACATGGTGAAACCCGTCTCTACTAAAAATACAAAATTAGCTGGGCGTGGTGTGTTTAGGGAGCTAGGGGAAGTCTGCTGTAGTTTGGGTGCTGTGTAAAATGATGAGAAGTGAGTGATGAGGCTGGAGGGGACATCATGGGGTTCATTATGGGGAGTCATGAAAACCATATCCACTTTCATGTCTTTTTTCAGCATCCTCAGCCATGTTCTTTCTCAGGCGTTTTCCTTTCTTCTTTCAAGTGCTTTCCAGTTTCTAATCTTGGGGGAAAGAACCTTTTGAGCCTATGATTATCTCCTAACTACTGTCCTGTTTTTCCTTCCTCAGAAGGCTAGACTTGCAGGATGTGTAAATGTAGCTTTTGTGTCTTCACCACTGTTTACTCCAAAATTCACTGTTCCTGGATTTTTGAATTCTCTTATAAAAGAAGGTTTTCCAGTTATTATATGCATTCTTAGGTCCTCTGAAGTGGGACCTCCAGAGCCTTCTGTATAGGGTTGCCTGATGGATCCCGGAGTCCTTTAGGTGACATTTTTGTCAACTCTCCTTCTCTGTTTTGTTTTATAATGAAGCCGTTTGCAGTAGGAGGATTTGTTGTTACTGTGGAATAATCTTTAGAAGAGATTAAAAAGGTTAAAACAGAGTTACTGTGAGTTTCAGAATATAAAGTTTAACAATTTTGCAAAAGTTTTAATAGTCCTAGGTGTTCTTTTTTTCTTTTCATTTTTCAGGAAGAGCAGTTTCTATGGTATTTAGACGCCCTACTGGGTAGAGAGGTAATTGATTGTTGGGTAATCAGTATATGTAGCTGTTGGGGAGATAAAGGGAAAGTGAGTTCATCAGCAGATACGGGGCTAGGTCTCTTAAATGTCAGATCCATCTTTCACTTTGTTTTCCATCTTCCTCTAGCCCGCCCCCAGTTAGGCCTTTCAAGCATTTAAAAATACTGAGCATTTTTAAATACTGAGGTTATATAGTGACATTGTTCTTTTTTTTTCTTTTAAAAAAATGTTATTATATGAACAGCATTATAAAGGAGAGTAATATTGTGTACCATAAATCCTGGCTCATCGTGAACACTTAATAAACATCTTCTTAAGTGAATGAATATAGAAGAAATAAATTCACTCACCTTCTTTATGGGCTCTTTACTCCTGTGCCCAAACAGTCTAATATTTCATTTTTTCAGATTCCTTTCTACTGCTTGGGAAGTTAAAAAAAAATCTGCTATTTCAAGGTGTTTTGAGAGTGGGAATAAGTCCCTTAGCTTCTGTACCTGTCCTCCGCCCAGCCTCTGATGCTCTCATGTGATTGCAGGTACTCTGTTCCACCTGAGCATGGAAAGCGGTTGGAACGCCTCGCCAAAGGTACTGTGTCTCCTCTGTTTGCTGGGTTGGACCCTCCTATGAGCTGTGCTCCTTGCTGTACACTAAAATGTGTGTTTCCCATGGTCAGATTCTTGCAGGTCCTGTCGCAGGCCTGCAGATGGGGGTGAGCCACACTGGTTACCCTAAGAGGGCAGTGACGGAGCCTTTTCTTCCTTTGGCCTGATTGCCTGGCCTCAGTTTTAATGAGCAGGGGTGTTTCTTTGACCAGCGATAATGAACCAGACCCCGTATGACTGGTGTTTCCACCAAAGACCCAAATGTTAAAGAAAAAATTGAACTTTATGCATTGTTTCTTTTTTTTTTTTTTTTTTTTTTTTGAGACAGAGTCTCGCTCTGTCACCCAGGCTGGAGTGCAGTGGCGCAATCTCGGCTCACTGCAAGCTCCGCCTCCCGGGTTCACGCTATTCTTCTGCCTCAGCCTCTCCGAGTAGCTGGGACTACAGGCGCCCGCCACCACGCCCGGCTAATTTTTTGTATTTTTAGTAGAGACGGGGTTTCACCGTGGTCTCGATCTCCTGACCTCGTGATCCGCCCGCCTCGGCCTCCCAAAGTGCTGGGATTACAAGCGTGAGCCACCGCGCCCGGCCTGCATTGTTTCTTTTAAGTGGACTTAGATTTGTACGTCTAGAGAACATAGGAAAGCCTGGGTAGATGATACTGTAGCTGCATTACTGAAAAAAGATCAGGGATACAAGTGACTGGAGAAGAGGTCCTAAATAGTTTCAAAACTCTATAAGAACAGAGGCAGCTTGGGTGACCTTGGTTTCCCAAACAGGATTTCATTACCCATGTAATGCCCTACATGGGAGTGAGCCTAGAGGCTCACTGCAGAATCTTAGAATTGGTGCGCAGCTATAAGGATCCTTGGAGGTCACACTGGTGATTCATCCTGTTTGTCATTCCGATGAGAAGCACAGGTGTGAAGTGACTCCAGGATTGCGGAGCTAGTGTGGAGCACTATGCTAACCGATACCCTTTCAATTAAATAGGCTTTTTCCCAGGAAGTGCTCAAAGCTGTGAGGCATTTCTCCGCCACAAGATGACCCTGATTTCCCCGTTAATGCTGAAGAAATACGGAATTCCCTTTGACAAGGTGAGTTGATGTTACATGCCAAAGTTCTCAGGCACCACCCTTTCTGGCCTTTGTTTCACAGAGTTTTATTCTAGTTCATCACTATACCAAGAGGGGGCCAAAGCTTAAATAAACTATGTAACAACACTTTGATCTAAGAGCATTAAAGGTAGGGCCACTGTAGCTTCCTGGTACCAGAGGAGAGTCAGATCCCCTTGAACAGTGTTCATTTGGAGGAATGGTTAATTATAGTCATGTCATCTGATACGTCTGGGCTTTGCATTTTATAGAAGACAGCAAGGACCCCGGGGGTTTTATGACTTACCCTTTGTTACTCAGCTAAGTTGTGGTGGAGCTCAGAATTCCAGTTCTGTGGACTTCTGCCATTTGAAGCAGCTGCTTCAAGTCTGCTCTTGTTCAGGTGACTCAAGAGGCTGGAGAGTTTATGATCACTTTCCCTTATGGTTACCATGCCGGCTTTAACCATGGTTTTAACTGTGCGGAGTCTACCAATTTTGCTACCCGTCGGTGGATTGAGTATGGCAAGCAAGCTGTGCTGGTAAGTCTGCTTGATTTCTTCCTATAACACCATGACAAAAATGAGCAAATTCTGGTTAGATACATTGGCTGGTGATTAGAATATTTCTTTGAGCTGCTGGAATTCAGAAACAAGCAGCTAGCAATGTGTCAGAGTACTAACATTTTGTGTTCATAAGGAATTTTTAAAAATGTGTTCAGAATTGGGAAGTATAAAATGTGGTTCTTGAGTCCATTAGGCATTAAAACCACATTAATATTAACACACGTTAATACTCTTGCCTTAGCCATTCTGAGATTTCTGTGTTGAAATTTTTAGGGGTTTCCTTTACTCTAGGGAAGCAGCAGGGTCGGGCCTTTGACTGATAGTAGTAGACTTGCTTGTGTGTTCCTGGCTTGGACAGGGAACAAGGGCAGGTGGCTCACCATCCTGGGGGCCTAAGTGCAGAGCCTAACCACCCTCTGTGACCCTGAGTTAGTGCCCAGGTAGATTTGCCCCAGTAGCATGTACGCTCTGCCTTTTTTTCCCTGCTTCCCTTCACGTTTGAAGGTCCCGCAAAGATAATATACCCTCAGCCTGTGAACCAAAACAATCTGGTTATAAACCATCTTGCACTTGTTTCCATGTGGAGGGAGGAGCTCGGACGTGGGGGTGAGTTGGAAGCGGCAAGGTATGCTTACCTGGTGCTCTTCTGGTTCCTGCGGACAGTGCTCCTGTAGAAAGGACATGGTGAAGATCTCCATGGATGTGTTTGTGAGGAAGTTCCAGCCAGAAAGGTACAAACTTTGGAAAGCTGGGAAGGACAACACAGTTATTGACCATACTCTGCCCACGCCAGAAGCAGCTGAGTTTCTTAAGGAGAGTGAACTACCTCTAAGAGCCGGCAACGAGGAGGAGTGCCCAGAGGAGGACATGGAAGGGGTGGAGGATGGAGAGGAAGGAGACTCGAAGACAAGGTAACCCAGCAGCCCTTTTGTCCTGGCTGCGTGAGGGAGGGGTGTCTGGGTAGGTCCTGTAATCTGTGGAGAGGCTGTTTCTGGTTTTTTTTTGTTTTGTGTGTTTTTTTTTTTTTTTGAGACGGAGTCTCGCTCTGTCGCCCAGGCTGGAGTGCAGTGGTGCGATCTTGGCTCACTGCAAGCTCCGCCTCCCGGGTTCACGCCATTCTCCTGCCTCAGCCTCCCGAGTAGCTGGGACTACAGGCACCTGCAGCCACGCCCAGCTAATTTTTTGTATTTTTAGTAGAGACGGGGTTTCACTGTGTTAGCCAGGAGGGTCTCGATCTCCTGACCTCATGATCCGCCCACCTCGGCCTCCCAAAGTGCTGAGATTACAGGCGTGAGCCACCACGCCCGGCCGAGGCTGTTTCTAAGATGCTGTTTGTGCCTTGGCTAAGGGAGTGTTCTTGGTAAAGGCTCCAGAAACCTGAGAGCCAGAGCATTCAGGCACTTTCTGAATGAGAGACCTGTAGTGGGCGTGTAGTCTGCTGGAGCAAGGTGTCATTTATATGAGGGTTGGGGGCATTTATGTGCAAAGGTCGGGCTCCCTCTGAGCCAGAAAAATCATGTTTTCTCATCATATTAGAGAGTCTTTTAAAAAGAAGTGTAGTGGGGATGAGACTCAAGGGCATTAGTAATGTCGTGATTTAAGTCTGCAGTGCCGTTGGTGGCTGAGCCAGGGGATCTGTGCTCTGAGGAGAATTTATCCTGGGCCATATGGGAAAGAAAGGAGGAACCGTTCCTTGGTACCTGCTATATGCCAGGCACTTTGCCAGCTACCCTGCATACCTTTTCTTAATCCTCACAACAAATCTGTTAGGTGGGTGGTAATACCTGTATTTTCCAGATGATGGAACAAAGTCAGAGAGGTGAATGAAGTCCCTTGTCTCAAGTCACAAATAAGAGGTGTCCCTGAGTTTTGGGCCAGGCCTGACAGGCTCTAGCCATTCACTTTGGGTTGTGTGTGGATGTGTATGAATGTGTTTAAGTGGATGTATATGTAGGCTCTTAAAAGATTTGCCCTCTCCCTTGTAGCCTGGCCAAGCACCGAATAGGGACAAAGAGGCACCGAGTTTGTCTTGAAATACCACAGGAGGTGAGTCAGAGTGAGCTCTTCCCCAAGGAGGAGCTGAGTTCTGAGCAGTATGAGATGACGGAGTGCCCGGCAGCCCTCGCCCCCGTGAGGCCCACCCATAGCTCTGTGCGGCAAGTTGAGGATGGTCTTACCTTCCCAGGTTAGTTGACTATGGTGTATTTTCCACAACCCTAACTCATATATGTGTCCCGTGTTAGATGCCATATTGAGTGCTGGGTCAGAAATAAAAAAAGCAGAGTGACAGGTCCGTGAGCAGATAGTGTACTTGGAGTGTGAGAAATGCTTTGGGTAGGGAGGTACAGGGTGGACTGGACACGTAGGGAAAAGCTCCTCCCTCTGCCTGGTCAGGGGTCAGGGAAACACTGGAGGTTTTGGTGAAGGTGACTCTTACAAGGTAAGTAGGACCTTCCCAGGCAGACAGAGAGAGAGGAGGGATGTAGAAAGGGTGTCCCAGAGGGGAGGAGCAGGGCACAGGCGTGGAGATGGGAAATTTGTTTTTTTTTTTTGAAATGGAGTCTTGCTCTGTCATGCAGGCTGGAGTGCAGTGGCGCAATCTTGGCTTACTGCAACTTCTGCCTCCTGGGTTCAAGCAATTCTCCTGCCTCAGCCTCCCAACTAGCTAGGACTACAGGTGCCCGCCACCACGCCTGGCTAATTTTTTTTTGTATTTTTAGTAGCGATGGGGTTTCACCATGTTGGCCAGGCTGATCTTGAACTCCTGACCTCAGGTGATCCGCCTGCCTCGGCCTCCCAAAGTGCCCAATGGGATTACAGGCCCGAGCCACTGTTCCCAGCAGAGATTGGAAATACTAATAGCATGGTCCACTTGGGGGAACTGGTGGGGAGTTTCCCTCAATTGGATATTAGGGTGGAGGGCAGCTGTGTGGCCAGAAGGTGACGCTGGAGAAACAGGAGATGATGTAGGGCTGTCTGCCATTTTCATTTGCTCACTTGGAAGCTTAAGAAGCCATTTATATTTTAAGAGAGGGAGTGGTGTGATCAGTGTTGTTTAGCAGTCACTTGGAAGGTCATTGAGGCTAGATTTGCTAGAGAAAGGCTTGTATCTGTCTTGGGTCAGGTATGACCCAAACATGTGGTCTGCCGACAGCCAGGCAGCACTGTGGACTGACACCCTGGGCTGGGCTGGCTTCTCTTCAGCAGATTTTCTTTCCCTTTTTTCTCTTCAAATTTATTTATTTATATTGACAGATAAAATTGTGCATATTTGTCATGTACAACATAATTTTTTTGTTTGTTTTAGAAACGGGGTCTTACTCTGTTGCCCAAGCCTGTGTGAACACAGCTCACTGCAGCCTCAACTTTCTGGGCTCAAGCAATCCTCTTGCCTCAGCCTCTCAAGTAGGTGGGACTACAGGCATACACCGCCATGCCTGGCTAATTTTTTTTTTTTTTTTTTTTTTTTTGAGACGGAGTCTCACTCTGTCTCCCAGGCTGGAGTACAGTGGCATGATCTCGGCTCACTGCAACCTCCGCCTCCCGGGTTCAAGTGATTCTCCTGCCTCAGCCTCCCAAGTAGCTGGGACTACAGATGCGTGCTACCACGCCTGGCTGATTTTTGTATTTTTAGTAGAGACGGGGTTTCACTCTGTTAGCCAGGATGGTCTCGATCTCCTCGTGATCCGCCCACCTCGGCCTCCCAAAGTGCTGGGATTACAGCTGTGAGCCACCACGCCTGGCCCATGCCTGGCTAATTTTTAAATTTTGTAGAGACAGAGTCTGACTTTGTTGCCCAGGCTGGTCTTGAACTCCTGGGCTCTAGCAATCCTCCCATCTTGGCCTCCCAAAGTGCTGGGATTACAGTTTTGAACTACTGCTCCTGGTTCAACATGATTTGTGAAGTATATATAAGTTGTGGAATGGGTAAATCTAGCTGTTTAAAATACATATTCACATAGTGGTCATTTTTGCAGTGAGAACATTTAACATCCACCCTCTTAATATTTTTCAAGATCTTTAGATTTTCTAGCATGGGCTAGGTAGCCAGGTCTCTGTTGAGCTCAGACTTGCATTTCCTGCAGGAGACTTCGGAGGAAATGGCAGCTGCCCCTTAGTGAGTGTCTGCTGAGTGCCAGGTGGTGCTCGGGAGTCTTATTTATAAGCCCCGTAGATCTGTAGTAGCATCTTATTACAGAGGAAGAAGCTGGAGGCCAGGAGGCTGAGCAGATAGCCCTGGCTCACAGTGCCCCTCAGTGACAGAGCCAGGATTGGAAGCTAGGTCCCATTCCCAGCCCATGTTCCTTGTGCTTTGCCACTCTGCCCTTCATCAGGTTCACATGTGCAGGAGGAAGTTGGCTCTGTCTAATGTGTATGTGTGTTTCAGATTATTCTGACTCCACTGAAGTCAAATTTGAAGAGCTTAAAAATGTCAAACTAGAAGAGGAGGATGAGGAGGAAGAACAAGAAGCAGCTGCCTTGGATCTTTCTGTGAATCCTGCGTCTGTAGGGGGACGCCTTGTTTTCTCAGGCTCCAAAAAGAAATCATCTTCTAGCCTGGGCTCTGGCTCTTCACGGGATTCTATCTCTTCTGATTCAGAAACTAGTGAGCCTCTCTCCTGCCGAGCCCAAGGGCAAACGGGAGTTCTCACTGTGCACAGTTATGCCAAAGGGGATGGCAGGGTCACTGTGGGAGAGCCGTGCACGAGGAAGAAAGGAAGCACCGCCAGAAGTTTCAGTGAGCGGGAGCTGGCAGAGGTATGGGCTCCAGGCAGTGGTGTGGGGTGGGGAGCTTCCCTGGAGGACACCCTGTCGGGGAGGGGATCTGTGTGGCGGAGGGAGGTGGATCTGTGTGATGGAGGTGCTGCAGGAGGGCAGGAGAGACCCTCAGTCAGTGTCTCTAGCCAGCGGTGGTTGTGTCAAACAAAAACCTGGGTGGCATTCACTCTCCCAGCTTGTTCTTTGCTGGGAGTTGCTTTTCTATTGTCCCTGTGGCTACTGATTCCAAGAATTGCATCAATGCAGCCTGAGTCACAGCAGCAGATCCTCCTCAGCCCATTTGGATCACAATGCCTTTTTTTTTTTCTTGAGATAGAGTCTCTGCTCTGTTAACTAGCTGGAGTGCGGTGGCATGATCTTGGCTCACTGCAACCTCTGCCTTCCAGGTTCAGGCAGTTCTCCTGCCTCAGCCTCCTGAGTAGCTGGTATTACAGGTGTGTGCCACCACGCCCAGCTAATTTTTGTATTTTTAGTAGAGATGGGGTTTCACCTTGTTGGCCAGGCTGGTCTCGAACTCCTGACCTCAAGTGATCCACCCACCTCAGCCTCCCAAAGTGGTGAGATTACAGGTGTGAGCCACTGTGGCTGGCCTTTTCTTTTCTTTTCTTTTTTTTGAGACGGGGTCTCGCTCTGTTGCCCAGGCTGGAGTGCAGTGGCACGATCTTGGCTCACTGCAAGCTCTGCCTCCTGGGTTCACACCATTCTCCTGCCTCAGCCTCCCAAGCAGCTGAGACTACAGGCGCCTGCCACCACGCCCGGCTAATTTTTTGTATTTTTAGTAGAGACGAGGTTTCACCGTGTTAGCCAGGATGGTCTCGATTTCCTGACCTCGTGATCCGCCTGCCTTGGCCTCCCAAAGTGCTGGGATTACAGGCGTGAGCCACCGTGGCTGGCCTTTTCAATCAGGGTAGGCGGGAACTCTTCCTCTGATCCTCATTGCCTTAGCGGCACAAGGGTTAGAATGGCTGCCGTTGGAGTCCACGTGTTTGGAGGTTTGGGATGAGATGGGCTTTCTTACGTTGAAATTCAAGGGTTTTTTCTTACAACTCTTGACTGCCCTGTAGACTCCCAGTATGACATTGATAGAACATCCTTTTGGAGACCGAGATCTATTCCCAAAGCTATAAATACGAACATGTGTGTTCAGGCTTCCTCCTTAAATACATGTTGTCACCAAAAGCTGATTCCTGCTTTTGTGCAAAATGGCTCTTGGTGGGTCTGCCACTCTGAGTGATCAGTCATGTCAGATGCAGCTGGACCCACACTACCCAAGTGACCTTCCCTGACTCCCCAGCCTTGGAGCTTATGTGGGTCAAGCTCCAGCCTTTGGTGAGGGGTGGGAGATAGAAGAAGCCAGTGCAGAAGGTCCTCTTTATTCCCTATTCCCTTACCTTTAGTTTTCAAAAATGTATCTTAAAAATCTTCACTATGGAAAATTTCTGACGTACGTACAGAATACCATCACGATCCCCCGCGTGTACTCCTCATATATATGATTAACATTTGGCACATTTGCTTTCTGTTTTCTTTGGCTGCAGTACTTGACACTCAGTCATATTCACATTTCCCTAGTGTTGCCAATAGTCCCTTTTTATGGTAGGTTTGTCTCCTTGTTGTTGATACTCATAACTTTTCTCAGTGCCTTCTCTGAATCTCAGGGTACGGTTTTGGTAGACTTCCTTTTTACCTTGTGAATGTTCCTCTTTCCATCCCACTATGGTTGCAGGCTAATGAGCTAATAACTACTGTGTTTCCTTTTCATTGCCTCTGATTGCAGTTCTCTGTGCCTTCTTATGGCAGCTTCCATAAAGGAGGGCTTTTTCAGTCTGGAAACCAGAGTCTCTTTAACTCCCAGTTGCCACCTAGCAATTCTTCCTTCGCAGAGGCCCCGGGCCATTTCATCCATCCTACTGTTCACTACAGTTCATACTGTCCTCTTGCTGAGTCTTCCTGACATTCTTGTTTCTAGTTGCAATCACAGTCACAAAAAGCAGCTAAGAAGTGGCAAGAGCTCACTGTATATTAAATACTTTATCTTTTTTGAGACAGGTTCTTGCTCTGTTGCCTGGGGTAGAGTGCAGTGGCACAGGCTTGGCTCACTGCAACTTCTGCCTCCTGGTTTCAACCCATCCTCCCCACCTCAGCCTCCCAAGTAGCTGGGACTACAGGTGCACACCACCACTCTTGGCTAATTTTTGTATTTTTTGTAGAGATGGGGTTTCACCATGTTGCCCAGACTGGTCTCGAACTCCTGGGCTCAAGTGATCCTCCTCCCTTGATCTCCCAAAGTGCCGTGATTTCAGGTGTGAGCCACTGTGCGCCCCACCGCCCCCCAGCTGTTAAATACTTTATATGCATTGTTCAGTCTTTGTATTACTGCTTAATTAATCTTATTACAGAGTCAAGTTTTTGTGGGATTTTTTGGCGGTGGGCGGTGCAGGAAGCCAATAAATAACACCTGTCCTTTTTCCTCTCAATTTGGAACTATTGATACAAGAGTCAGGCATATGGAGCTCAGAATGTCGCTTTATTTACAAGTTAAAATGATTGAAGAAAGTGACTTTTAACCTGTGGCTAAATAGCCCTGCTACTTACTCTTTTTTTTTTTTTTTTTTTTTGTGGGGGGACTGACTCTCGCTCTGTCGCCCAGGCTGGAGTGCAGTGGTGTAATCTTGGCTCACTGCAACCTCCACCTCCCGGGTTCAAGTGATTCTCGTGCCCCAGCCTCCCGAGTAGCTGGGATTACAGGCATGCACCACCACTCCTGGTTAATTTTCATATTTTTTTAGTAGAGATGGGGTTTCATCATGTTGGCCAGGCTGGTATGTAACTCCTGAGTGCCCGCCTCAGCCTCCCAAAGTGCTGAGATCACAGGTGTGAGCCATCGCGCCTGGCCTACTCATTTACTCTTGATGTCTCCAGTCCCCTCTAGAGGCAAAGTATTTCCATGGAAGCACTCAGCTTCCATGTGGTGTGGATGTAGGCCAGAATGCACTCCTTCTCCAAAAGACAGATCCTAGTGAAGTGAAGCACAGCTTTCAAGGGAGTGGGGAGAAGAAAAGCCAGGACTCCTTCCGTTTGGAAGTATGCTAGGGGAAGGGGTCTTCTCTCTGACATATCTCTCTTTTTCAGTCCTCTGCTCAAAAACCCTTGAGTGTCTTCTTGGTTCCTTTTTATTTCGGTATGTACTTTTCAGGTCGAGCCTGATGATAATACCCTAATAAATACCCCTCTCTGCTCCATCGCCAACCATCCCTCCACCTCCAACATGTGCTGGCTTGTTTGTTTGAACTACTTAAAAGTCTCTAAAACTGTCTTGGCTGCCCTGCCTCTTCCCTCTACTTTGTAATCATTTACGGCATGCCTACTCTAGGCCAGGACTGTGCCTTCAAGGAGCTTATAGTCTAGGATAGATAGATAAGAGCAAATCATTCCAGTACTTAATGATACGTGTTGTGGTACAAGTGGGAGAGTTAGCAGCTCGGCCTGGGGTTGCAGTGTAGAGTTCTGGACTGCCCGAGAGATGGAAACAGTTTAGGCCTGAGGTTAGAAGAATGCCAGGTGGATAGAATGAAATCGAAGAGAGAATCTGGGAGAGGAGGGTGTTCTAAATGCTCATGGTAGCTCATGCCAGGGTCAAAGCACTTGGGGATCTGCAGTGATTTAGTTTGTCTCAGGCATATAGGACTGGAGGGGGCCTCAGGTGGTGCTGTTGGGGGATGTCAAGAGCCAGAACCTGAAGGGTCTGCCTTGTTGCTGTGTGAAGCAGTTTGACCTCCTAGTTGTGGTGTAGGGAGCAGCAGAAGGGTCCCCACCATATGCACCATATGGATTTGGAAATTGGAAACCTTCATAATTCATTCTTTTAAATGCACACACAAAGGGCCGGGTGCCATGGTGCATGCCTGTAATCCTAGCAGTTTGGGAGGCTGAGGCGGGCGGATCACCTGAGGTCAGGAGTTTGAGACCAGCTTGTCCAACATGGCGAAACCCCATCTCTACTAAAAATAGAAAAATTAGCCGGGTGTGGTGGCGTGTGCCTATAATCCCAGCTGCTTGGGAGGCTGAGGCAGGAAAGCTCTTACACCCTGGGGTGGTGGGGGGCGGAGGTTGCAGTGAGCTGAGATCACACCACTGCACTCCAGTCTGGGCGAAAGAGTGAAACTTTGTCTCAAAAAAATAAAAAAAAAAAGAAAGAAAGAAATGCACACACAAAGATTCAGAGGGAGGACACATAGGGTGCCATACACCTGTGGTCCCAGCACTTTGGGAGGCTGAGGTGCGAGAATTGCTTGAGCCCGAGAGGTTGAGGCTGCAATGAGCCGTGACTGTACCATTGCACTACAGCCTGGGTGACAGAATGACACAGTATCTTAGAAAGACACAGAGCAAATAATACAGTGAACCCGCAAATAATTTTTTTTTTTTTTTTTTGAGACAGAGTCTTGCTCTGTCGCCCAGGCTAGAGTGCGCTGGCATGATCTCGGCTCACTGCAACCTCCACCTCCCGGCTTTAAGCAATTCTTTGCCTCAGCCTCCTGAATAGCTGGGATTACAGGCGCCTGCCACCACGCCCGGCTAATTTTTGTATTTTTAGTAGAGACAGGGTTTCACCATCTTGGCCAGGCTGGTCTTGAACTCCTGCCCTGGTGATCCACCCGCCTCGGCCTCCCAAAGTGATGGGATTACAGGTGTGAGCCACCGTACCCGGCCAAACCCACAAATATTCTAACAGGTGTCAGGATCTTTCTGTATTTGCTTTGTTTGTCCTGTTTTCAATTTGCTGAAGTATTTATATTAAAATTATATTCATTAGTATATAATGTACATATTTTTGGGGTACATGTGATATTTTAATACATTAATTTGTAAAGATTAAATCAGTGTAATTGGTAAATGCATCACCTTAAATATTTGTCTTGTCTTTATGCTAGAAACATTCAAATTATTGTTTTGAAATGTACAATAGACTATTGTAAACTATAGTCACCCTACTGATTTGTCAAACACTAGGTCTTATTTCTTCTATCAGACTATATATTTGTGCCCATTTATCTGCCCCTCTGCTGAAGTATTTGAAAGCACATCCCAGATACCTTGTCATTTCTTCCCTACTTCAGTGTGTATCTCTGAATAATATGGTCACTTTTGGCTGGCCGCAGTGGCTCACACCTGTAATCCCAGCACTTTGGGAGGCCGAGGGGGTGGATCACCTGAGGTCAGGAGTTTGAGACCAGCCTGGCCAACATGGTGAAACCTCGTCTCTACTAAAAATACAAAAATTGGCCGGGCATGTTGGCGGGTGCCTGTAATCCCAGCAACTCAGGAGGCTGAGGCAGGAGAATTGCTTGAATGCGGGAGGCAGAGGTTGCGCTGAGCTGGGATCGTGCCATTGCACTCCAGCCTGGGCAACAGAGTGAGACTCCATCTCAAAAAAAAAGAAAAATATGGTCACTTTCTTAGATGATAACTATGCCGTTATTATACCTAAGAAAACTACAAAAGTTCTTTAGCATAATTTACTATCCAGTCCATAATCAAATTTCCTCATTATCCAGTCTGTTTTACAGTTGATTGGTTTGTATCAGGATTAAATCAAGGCCCACAACTTTGATTTGCTGATGATGTTCTGAAGTCTTCCTTAATGTAGGCCAGCGCCTCTCCCCCTTTTTTCCTCACCGTTGACTTAATCAAGAAGCTGTCATTGGTTGTCCAGTAAAGCGTTTTTTAAGTACTGCACTGATGTTTTGGAAGATTGTTCTGGAGGCAGTATAAAGATTTTGGGGGGGAGGAAGAAGGAGGCAAAATTAGAAATTGTTAACAGAGGTTCTCTTGAAGGTGGAATTATGGATGATTTCACTTCCTACATTTATGCATCATTTGAATATTTTTATGATTAACATGTTATTTTTATAACTAAATACTTCTGCTTCAGGAAAGGAGGAAAAAAGATTTGAAACAGGGAAACCAATTAGGAACCTGTTTCTTTAGTCTGAGAGAGAGGTAGCGAGGACCTGTGGGTGGTGGTGATAGGGATGGGGAGCAGAAAATGGACTTGAGAGCTACTTGGATGGTAGGCGCATAGGGCTGGGTGACTGGATGGCCGTGAGTCAGAGGGTGGCATGGGGCTTGACTCAGGTTTCCAGCTTTGAGTTCTTGGTGTCATCCATATAGGATAGTGGTTATAAGAAAACTAAAGGGTTTCTAGTGTGGGCCAGGAAATGAGTTGAGTTTGGGTACGTCTGGAGGGGGACTTTTGTGGGGTAGGCTATGGAGATACATAGACATAGCCTTGAAGCTGGGGTGGGAGGGTTGGTCTGTGGGTGTGGGAGTCACCAGGAGGGCACTGGTGGGCATGGAAGAATGTGCATAGAGTGAAGAACAGTTTCACAGTGTGGGGTGACGGGAGAGGGCCCAGGTAGGAGAATGTGAAGGAGCAGCCAGAGGTCAGGAGAACTAGGAAAGAACAGTGTATCCAGTGCCAGGGCAGGAGAGAAGTTCAAGACAGTAGGAGATATAGCCAAGTGTGCCTTGTATTAAAGGGCAGGGTCCTGCCGAGTGGGGGAAGTTGAAGAGGTAGTGATTGGATTCTGGGGATCTAAGGAAGTGGGAGTTCAGGTGGAGGGACAGGAGGGGATGGCTGCAGATAGGTTTTCTTTTTTTTTTTTTTTGAGAAAAGGTCTTGCTGTGTTGCCCAGGCTGGAGTGCAGTGGTGCCATCTCAGCTCACTGCAGCCTTGACCTCCCAGGCTCAAATGATTCTCCCACCTCATCCTCTCAAGTAGTTGGGACTATAGGCATGTGCCATCATGCCCAGCTAAGTTTTTTATTTTTGTAGTGATGGGGTATCCTTATGTTGCCTAGGCTGGTCTCAAACTCCTGGGCTCGTGATTCTCCTGTCTCGGTCTCCCAAAGTGCTGGGATATAGGCATGAGCCACCACACCCAGCCTGTGTTTTTAAATTGTGGTAATATATACATGGTCTGAGATTTACCTATTTTAACATTTTCTTTAGTATACAGTTCAGTGGCAGTAAGTACATTCACTTTGTTGGGCCACTGTCACCAGAATGCAGATGGTTTTGAGGTGGGAGGAGATGGGGAATTTATCCCTGAGGGTTGCCTAGAGTAGTCAGATAACTACCTCTGCTTAGTGCAACCCAGCCCTTTTCAAAAGCCACTACTCTTAGAAACACTTCATTGCTTTACATCTAGTTCCCTTTCTTCTTTGAAGCCCTAGAGTACTTGCTTCTTAATGCCCTTGCCATAGGCTGGTGAAGAATATAACCTTCTAGAAGCTGGGCTCTGTGCCACATTCATCCTCATTTCTTGAGTTACCAGCATGGTCCATAGGGCTTGGCCTATGAAACCCTCTGTAATGAGGATGGAAGGTCAGGTTTGTTTTAGTAAGAAGCCACCATCAGAATTAATTGACTGGGAGGAATAAGGGACAGATAGTCAAGGTTTGGGGGCAGAAGCTGAGCAACTTTGCCCATCCCTGGAGAGGTCTTATAGCACTGGATCTATATTTGTAGACAACTGGGTTCCTTAGAGCACCCTTATATTCCCCCACCCCCACTTTAAGCATCCCCAAGCTGTAATTTGGGCTGCCTGCTGTTCAGTTTCCATGCCACCATCTATGTCAAGGGTCTTTTTTAGGTCAGTCTGGTAAGCTGCAGTTTTGGGTAAAAGCACCCTGGCTGGCTGACACTGCCAAAGCTGTAGAGTTTTCATTACCTACTGACTGAGCCACAGCCATATGTCTGCTGCAGAAGTTCTTTTTAGTTCAAGCTGCTTTGAAAAGTGAGTTCCCAAAACAAGGTGGGAGAACAATTGGTTCTTCTCTGTACAGAATAAACCCTATCAGGAACACTAACCTTGACCCTGGTGCCAGATGTTGGATGAGGGAGGAAAGAACTCAGGAGCCTTGAGCTCCAGCTTTCTTGCAGGCAGGGCCCTGGGAGTCTGCCTGCTATCCCGCCCTGTCTGCAAAAAGAGCCCTTTGGGGAAGGGTTTATTACTACCATTTTACTGGTGGGGCTGCTACTCGTCCAGGCTCACACAGCTGCTAGTTGGTCAAACCCTGACCTTTCTGTTATCTACTGAGGGAATTTAGAAACTGGAGCAATCCCAGGGAAGGCAGCACCATGAGAAGGGTGCGGATGCCATGGTAGCAGGAGGAGTACTGGCCAGGAGATGAGGAAATGTGAAAAGATATTCAAATATTTGAATGGACCTGACTACTTTGGTCAGAGGCAGCATGACGGTAGTGGAAAGGGCTCAGACTTCAGACTTGGACACCAGGTCTCCCTCCCTGAGGTTAGAGATCATGTCTTGTTTTTCTCTACATTGCCAAAACAAGTGTTCCCACCGTATACTGGGTATATAGGAGGTGCTGTGAATATACTGATCATGGAAAAGGTGTCCTCTTCCCTTCCCAAGCTGCATTCTGGTGTTCTTGACCTTCACCCTTCCACCTCCTCTGGAACTTGGATCTTAGGTACCTCCTGCCCTGTATTTGTTTCCTATTGCTGCTATAAAAAGGTACCACAAACACAGAGGCTGAAACACTTGTTCTCTTATGGTTCTTCAGTTCAGAAGTCTGAAATGGGTTTCACTGAGCTAAAATGAAGGCGTCAGCAGGGCTGTGTACCTTCCTGGAGGCTCTCAGGGGAGGACCCATTTCCTTGCCCTTTCCAGCCTCCCTGGGCTGCCCACATTCCTTGGCTCCTGGACCTCTAAGTCCATTGTCAAAGGCAGCAGCATCCAGCTAAGTGTCTCTGGCATCACATCACTCAGACAGACTCTTCTGCTTCCTTCTGTTGTAAGCCCCATTGGGATTACATTGGACCCACCTGGATGATCCAGGATACTCTCCCTATTTTAAACACTATCTGATTAGCAATCTTAATTCTCCTTTACCATGTTAGAATAACATATTCACAGGGATTGGGATGTGGGCATATTGGGGAACCATTATTCTCTCTATCAAATATCCTACTATCTCCCTTTCACAAGCTGCTTCTTTGCCTATAAAGCCAAGCTCTTGAAGCCCCTATGATAGCTAAAATACAATTCTAGAGGAAATTTCTTTCTCAAACTATGATCTCGTTTTTCCCTTGATCTTCTCAAAAATACTCCATGATGTATTCACTCCTTAGTTTCTTATTCTTTGTCTACCGGAACTTATCTCAAAAAACAGTCCTGATAGCTCCCCGTTGCCGAGTGAGTCCCTTGGCCACTTCCCTGCTTAGCCCTTCTGTGTTCTTCGGCCTGTGGATCTCCCCCTCCCTGAAGCCGTCCCCTTCTTGGCTTTCTGGTATTCCTCTTACCTGTCTGCTTCTGAGTCTCCTTTTCTCCCTTCTCTTCTTCCTCCTGTCCCTGGAAGGCTTAATCAATTTATCATCCAAGACAATCTCATCTTCTTCCACCATTGTAATTCTGAACCTGGTGCTGCAGATTCCCAGATCTTGCTCTGACTTCTTTTCTGAACCCCCAGTCTGAATTTCTTATTGCCTCCCCTGGGTATTTCCAAATGAAAAGACCCTTGGGTACATGTTGTGTACCCCACACAGCTTGTTTAACCTGGTTTGTTACTAGCCCCTACTTCCTCCACATGAGCCCTCTTAAAGCCTGTCACCTTGGTGGTCCAGGCTAGAAATCCCCACCGTTTCTGGCTTCTTTATTCCCATTCTTTTTTTCCCTAGTCTGCCACAGCCCACAGGTTTAGGCCTATTGTCCAGGTGCCCTCAAAGTGATGGCGGGGGCGGGTCAGGGGGAAACAAGAATACTATTGGGGTATAGGAATAAAGCAAAATGAACTTTGTTTTTATCTTAACCTTTTATAGTCTGTTTTTGCTTTAAAATGTGCATATGTGCATTAATATTAGTATATGTAATTGATTAGTAAGTAATATGTAGATTGGGGGTACATGCTCCTAAATTTTCTATTTACGTGGTAAGACTGTTGGGCAAGTATGGGTTTTCCAGTTTGTTTTAGCCAAAGAACCCTTTAACTTACTTACTGATTGATTGATTGGAGACAAAGTCTCACTTCTGTCACCCAGGCTGGAGTGCAGTGGTGCAGTCTCAGCTCACTGCAGCCTTGACCTTCCAGGCCCAGGTGATCCTCCCACCTCAGCCTCTTGAGTAGCTGGGACTACAGGTGCATGCCACAACACCTGGCTTTTTTTTTTTTTTCTTGTGGAGACGGGGTATTGCCATGTTACCTGGGCTCAAGGGATCCGCCTACCTCAGCCTCCCAAAATGCTGGAATTATAGGTGTGAGCCACTGTGCCTGGCCAGAACCCTTTCTTTAAGTGAAATCTTAATTAAAACATATAAATCAAAAGCAGAGCCATTCTGGTTGGAAAGAAGGTGGGGCCTCAAGCCCTTTTTGTTCACTCTAATGGAGGCTCCTGAGGCACTTTCCGGATGTACATTTTGAAAACCATGGGTTTAGACAGTTGATATAGTTCAGGTCTGATTAAGTCTATGGTCATGTAAGTCTTCATGGACATCAGTAGGAAAAGGTCCCTAATATCCTCACTCCACCATATTCCTCCATACTGCTGCAGCATCCTTACTCATGGAAGCACAGATCACATCATCTTTGCTTCTCTACACCTTCTTTTCCCGGGCAGGCCTTTGCACAGAGTAGGTGCCCAGTGAATATTTGTTGAATGAATGGCAAATGGACAGCAAAACTTGTTGGCAAAATTTACGTTTGGAAGGGCAGGTTCTGTTCTTCCTGGACATGGCCTCTTCAGAAGTTGTTTTCTCTTGGCATTCCAACTGTGGTCCTTAACTCCTGGGGCTCTGTGTAGTTGCACATGGAGTCTGTAGACCCAGGGTGTGTTCTCTGAAGTAGCACTGCAGCATTTATGGCATTGGTTTTTGTCACAGTTGCAAAGTGGCCCTCTTTCAGGCCTCATTTCCTTGCTTAATGGATTTTGCTAACCCTGCATCTCCTAATGTCAGTATAACCAAGTTTTAAATATGTTGATTAGAAAGAAACCCTTCTGTAGTGTTTCTGAGTCAATCTTGTACATTTAAATCTAATTACATTTGCTCTGACATTATGTAAATGCAGTGTTAAATCAACCTTTCCCTTTGCAACCAGGCCAGAGTTTCAGATACACTTTCTGTCCTGGCTGATGTTCTCCCCTGGAGAAGCAGCAGCTAACTGAGGAATGAACAGTATCTGCTAGAGCTGAAGTCTTGGGAGTGTTTAAGGAGAAGGTGGTCTATTTTACTTTTAATAGCAGGACACCCCTTTGGGTGTCCCCTGGACACTCCTGGCCCAGCTGCCTGGCACATTGTAACAGGTACTGTTGACCTACTGGGCCAAGGAAAGGGGCACCTAGGCTCCTTGGGGGCTCTCTCACTTGGGCCACCTTGGTAGTCTCTTGGCAGTGAGCTTAAGGGATGGGGCAAGGCTTTCTCAGAGCTGGAGCAGGCTTGTTTTTGGTACATTGGTTTCAGGCTGCTCCTGAGAAGGCCAAGAACTACACTTGGGTTTTGCCCTAAATTTACATAATCCTAGTTCAGACTAGTTTGGGACGTGGTGTTGTCATTTGGCTTTTTCTAAGACAGGTATTTTCTGTTTGGTTTTATATGTCTTTTTGTTCTCTGTGCCCCTCTCTTTCCTTTGGTTTTCATTGTAAGGGTGACTTGTGCTGTGTCTCAAGTGGAGACAAGACCAATTTAATTTCTTGTGGTTTGCCCAGGTTGCAGATGAATACATGTTTTCCCTAGAGGAGAATAAGAAGTCCAAGGGACGCCGTCAGCCTTTAAGCAAGCTCCCCCGCCATCACCCACTTGTGCTGCAGGAGTGTGTCAGTGATGATGGTAAGTGTTGATTTTTCCTCACCAGGAGGAAAGCAGCTCACCACATTAGACTTGACAGGACAGGACATCAGAAGGCCAAGCTGAGGGATAAGGGTGGGCCTGTGGCTTAGCTGCTCTTCCAGATATTCCATAAAGAGGACCGGATTTCCTTATATCTAATTGACTAACCAGATTTCATTATAAGTTTGAGTATCTTGCAGTGTACCTTAATAGGGGATAATTGCAGGCAGGTTTTTTTCCTTTCTCTTCCTGGGAGGTACAAGGCTGATTTTTCAGGACAGAAAATCCTGTCAGTGATGCAAAGCCCTGTGCTGCATATGTGGCTGCAAAGATAACTAAGATATGTCCGTGCCCTCACGACACTCACGGGTAGTGGGGAAACTGGACAGGTAAACAGATCTCAAGAAAGAAGAGGTGGCCGGGTGCGGTGGCTCATGCCTGTAATCCCAGCACTTTGGAAAGCCAAGGCAGGCGGATCACAAGGTCAGGAGATTGAGACCATCCTGGCTAACACATGAAACCCCATCTCTACTAAAACTACAAAAAAGTAGCTGGGCATCATGGCACGCGCCTGTAGTCCCAGCTACTCAGGAGGCTGAAGCAGGAGAATTGTTTGAACCCAGGAGGCAGAGGTTGCAGTGAGCCGAGATGGTGCCACTGCACTCCAGCCTGGGCGACAGAGCGAGACGCCATCTCAAAAAAAAACAGAAACGGTGTTACTCTGGGGCAGAAGGACAGCATGCCATGGAGAAGAGGAGCAGGAGGCTGTAGTCAGAGGAACTATAGTCAGCTCAGTGTGGCTGGAGCTGGAGGGCAAGGCCAGGGACTGATAGGTGGGGTAGGAGGAGGGGGACCAGATCCTGGACAGCGTTATCATGGAGGCCAGAGTGAGGACTTTGTCTTACTGGCATTCAGGAGCCAGTGACATGTTTTAAGCAGAGGAATGACATGGTCATTTAGATTCCTTTAGAAAAGATCGCTCCTAGTGCTGGCATCTTGAGGATGGCTTTGATGGTCTGTCTGCAATATGAGGGTCTGAAGTAGGATGGTGGTGGTAGGGAATATATTTGGAAGATAAAATCAACTGGATTTGGTGACTGGCTGTGGAGCTATGAGGATGGTAGTTGAGGAGGAGGAGTTGAGTGCCTCCCCGGTTTGTAGCTTTGGTTGGGGAAACCTGAGTTCAGTGTCTATGGAGGATGTAGACTTAAGAGTTGGCACTGAGGTGACACTGGATACAATTGTTGGAATAATGAGGCCACTCTTGGGGAGGGGACCAAGGGGGGTGAGCAGAGGCTGGGGCTAGGTGGAGAGAGGAGGGAGGGGAGCCTGTGAAGGAGGCAGAGAAGCAGGGTAAGCAGACATGTGTAAGGAAAACCAGGAAATGTGGCACTGAAGCTCAGGGTGTGTGGACATCAGTGGAGCATGGTCTCCTTGGCTGCCTGAAGCCCAGAGATCCAGGATGATCAGCACTGCCGAGCCTCAGCTCCAGTTTGGTTGGTGACTGGGCCCTGGCACCCTCAGGGAGAGCAGAGTCAATCGTACATGTTACTCTTGACTAACATCAGGCTCTGTCCTACCTGGTCCTCTCCTTCCTGATCTGATGTCAGTGCCCCATCTCTGCTGTTTTTTTTTTTTTTTTTTTTTTTTTTCAGTAGAAAGATCATGATATAGCTGGGCGTGGTGGCTCACACCTGTAATCTCAGGTGGGAGGCTGAGGCAGGTGGATCACAAGGTCAGGAGATCGAGACCATCCTGGCTAACATGGTGAAACCCCATCTCTACTAAAAATACAAAAAATTAGCCGGGCATGGTGGCAGGCGCCTGTAGTCCCAGCTACTTGGGAGGCTGAGGCAGGAGAATGGCATGAACCCAGGAGGCGGGGTTTGCAGTAAGCTGAGCTCATGCCACTGCACTCCAGCCTGGGTGACAGCGAGTCTCTGTCTCAACAACAACAACAAAAAAGATCATGATAAACAGGGTGGGGAATATCCCTTCTGTCTTCCAGTCAGAAGTGTGGCAGGACCCTGAGTCAGGTCCTAGGAAGTTCTCTGTGTTCTTATGCCAGCTCAGACAGGAGTTTCTTCCATTCTATCTTGGTCACTCCTGTTTGGCCAGGATAAAGAAAAAAATCTGTGCTTGGGTTCTAGGCACCATGGCTCCTGATTGCAACTGAATGATGGGGCATATAGGGGTTGATTTTAATTGTCTGCATTGGTGTCCTTAGGGTACACTGAGGCGGCACACAATGGCAGCTGCCAGATGCCTTCAGATTAAACGTGACTGTGAGGGCAGCGTAGAATACTATCTGCACTGAGCTGGAGTTGCCAGAAATGAAGAAACAGGCACCTAATGGAAGTACAGACCAGAGCTTTCCTTGGCTGCTTTGAACAGATTTCAGGGGCCTTTGGGAAAGCACTTCTGTTTGGGAAGAAGGAGGGTCATAGCTGGGGACTGATGATGCCACTCAAAGCGAGATGCAGGGATCCCCTGGGATGCCCCGTGTGATGGGGCTGGCACAGAGCCAGTCTCCTGTCAGGGGCCGCATACTTGGGCCTTGCTTGGTCACACTTGCCAAAGAAAGGCATAGCAACTGTAGCTTCATACCTCTCTCACATGGTAGAGCATCTGGAGAAACATTTTGGACATCTACCAAAGACTGCCCTCATTTACTTATACCTTCAGAATTATGGCGTTTCCTTTACTTCCCTGTTTCTGTTTCCTTGTTTCTGCTGGGAGCTCGTGGACTATGCCCCTGTTTTACTGATTTAGGAAGAACTGGGAAGTGTGCACCTTTATCACTTACATGAGTTTTGTGAGCAAACTTTTTTTGTTTTCCACTCAGCAGTATGTCCCTTTCTTGTAGGAAGATGCACCCAGAGGGGATTTTTCCTTCCCAGGCCTTGGTGAAGTCTGATGAGTTGTATGCCCTGCTGTCTAGCACACCTAGGAGACACCATCTGTCATGACCAGGGATATATAAAGGGCCAGGAAGTCAGTATTTTAGGCTTTACAGTCCTCATTGGTCTCTGTGGTTGTCACTGTCTTTTTTTTTTTTTTTTAAAGCTCCAATGCTGAAAATGTAAAAACAAAGCTGGGTGCAGTGGCTCATGCCTGTAATCCAAGCTACTTGGGCAGCTGTGATGGGAGGATCACTTGAGCCCAGGAGTTTGAGGCTGTGGTGGGCTATGATTGCACATGTAAATAGCCACTGTACTCCAGCCTGGGCAACATAGCAAGACCCCATCACAAAAATGTAAAAACAATTCTTAGCTTCCTGAGTGGGCTGGATTCAGCCTGCAGGGTATTGTTTGCCAGCGTCAGGCATCACATCTTGTGGCTGGGAAGAGGATTCATCTTGGACATGTAGCTCTGCTTTCTTCTGAGGCAGAGCTAGGAGGGGTTGGGGAGCCTTGTCCAGAATAGGTACATACCCCTGACCTTTCCAGAGGAAGCTGGTAAGTCCTGGCCAAGGACCATGATATTACAACTTTTAAGCTTTGCCAATTCCCTGTTATTTTCCTTCTTTGTTTAGTTGCACTAAAGGGAAAACTCTAAAAGGTAAAGGACTTAACAGGCTGACATTTTGGAGGCAGCAAATAAGATGGTTTCTGGCAAGATGGTGCTTCATTCTGCTGTCCTTGGGCAGAAGGGCTGAATGTGGCAGCTGTTAAGGGAGAGTAGAGCAAGCTGAGCTCGTGGGGCAGGAGGCAGAATGGAGGCCATGAGTCAGTCTGGTCAGAGAATGGGGTACTGGCAGGACTCCCTACACATCATCAAGATACTGAAAGAGTCTATTGACAAGTGCTTCCACCCTTTGCCTTTATCATCCTTAGGAATCCAGGAGTCACCCTTGGTCCAAACCTAGGACCAGGAGTCCTAGTTGAACTCATCTGTTCTCCAGGCAGAGCCACAGATGTGCAGGGTTGGTGCTGACTCACATTTCTGTTTCCTCTTCTAGAGACATCTGAACAGCTGACCCCTGAGGAAGAGGCTGAGGAGACAGAGGCCTGGGCCAAGCCTCTGAGCCAACTGTGGCAGAACCGACCTCCAAACTTTGAGGCTGAGAAGGAATTCAATGAGACCATGGCCCAGCAGGCCCCTCACTGCGCTGTCTGTATGATCTTCCAGACTTACCATCAGGTAACCCAGCTCCATGCACTCTGTTTACCCAGGACCAGCAATCATAGGGAAGCTAGATTTACTTGTGAGTATATAGCTTGTCACTGGTTCTCTTGGGAAAGGCCACCTCCACCCCCAGCATTCTCTGCCCCATCTGTGTATTGGTCAGTCTTCTCCAGGCAGATAACCCAGCAACGTGGGTTTCAATTGAGAATGCTTTGGAGATGAGCTGAGGGTGGGCTTAGGCTCCCCTTTGCACATGCAGTCATCACAGACATCAGTTTGCAGAGGAATCTGCATTTTGTTATTCTAGTCCATGGTTATTCTTGCCAAGTGGTTTGTAGTCCTGGCCAGTGTGGAGAACTGTGATTTCTTTACCACAGTCTGAACCTCAGCTGAAAAGCCAGATCCTCTAATGCTGTTTTTCCTTTCCCATTGCCACAAGGGGTGTTGCCAGTAGCAGAAGGAACTTGGGAGGGGTAGAAGCAAGGGCCTGATATGTGAGGAGGGGCTGGCAAGCAAAATTGCTGAGCTCAGCTGTGTGCCTCCTGCTCTGGGGCATCTGTGGCTTCATTGGTGGATCTCTTTGGGTCCAGCTCTAGGATGCCAGGAAGGCATTCACAGCAGCAGGTGCCAGGGGACCAGCTCAGTCTCAGCTGGGACCTGCACAGTGTGGCAGGTAGGTAAGTGGTCCTTACCTGCTCTGGTGGTTAAAGTGGCATGGCTGCCGCTGAGCCTGGCAGGGCCCCAGATTCATGCTTGCTGAAAAATGGAACCTCAGGCCAACACACTTTGGATTAGGAACTCGCTAAACCTTTCCACTGACAAAAAGCAAAACCAAAGCCTTTGCCTATGAGGGGAGTGAATGGCTGGGTTCTTACTATAAGCAGATCTACTATGTAGGAGTTTCACAAATGGCATAGGCTCTGGGGTTGACATCTTCCTGGGCCTCATCCTAGGAATGGGGACGCAGGTGCCATCCAGCAGATATTTGCAATCAGTATAGTTTGCCAAGGGAAGTATGTGGACTTAAGTTCTTCCTGGAGGGACCCTGAGCCAGGAATCACACAGGTGGGGCTCCAGCCATGTAACAGTGCTGCAGCTCAGGTGACCTGCTGACAGGCACCACAAAAGTCAATTAGTGCTGGCCTACTAGGAGCATCTGCTCTGGGTACACTCCTGAGGTGGGGTCACTGCACAGTGTAGCATGTAAGGGAGCCCACAGTAGCAGCCTAGCTGCTAACATCTCCGTGCATTTTTTTTTTTTTAGACGGAGTCTCAGTCTGTTGCCCAGGCTGGAGTGCAGCTGGGACTACAGGCACACGCCATCACGCCCAGCTAATTTTTGTATTTTTAGTACAGATGGGGTTTCACCATGTTGGCTAGGCTGGTCTTGGACTCTTGACCTCTGGTGATCCACCCGTCTCGGCCTCCCGAAGTGCTGGGATTACAGGCGTGAGCCACCTCACCTGGCCTCTCAGTGCATTTTATTAACCACTTGCTTTGGGAAGATTGAAATCCCAGTTGCCTCTTACCTTGCTCCCTTTTCTCAGTTGTCCCCTAGGGGCCTTTGTATGATGCTGCTGTGAGAAATTGAATTTGAGTCATTAGAGGTAACTTCAATTAGCAGCTCCGGGATAATGGCTGTGCACCCGGGAGCCGTAGCCATAGTCAGATCGGTAAGAGAGCCAGCTCTCTGCTGATAGAGCAGGTGGAAGGCTAAGAGCATAGGCACATGCTCACTGAGGTGTACACTTGTTCTTTCCCCTTAGGTTGAGTTTGGAGGCTTTAATCAGAACTGTGGAAATGCTTCAGATTTAGCCCCCCAGAAGCAGAGGACCAAGCCATTGATTCCAGAAATGTGCTTCACTTCGACTGGCTGCAGCACGGACATCAACCTTTCTACTCCTTATCTTGAGGAGGATGGCACCAGCATACTCGTTTCCTGCAAGAAGTGCAGCGTCCGGGTCCATGCCAGTGAGTGCTGCTCACCTTTCTGTGTGTCCTGTCCCAGGAGTATGGGCCTGCTCACTGGAAGTTCTTGCCACCTCCTGGCCTCCCAGCCCCTAAAAGATTGTTGATGTTTTATTGGGGAGTCTGTTGCTAGCTGATTTTTCACTGTGTCTCCAGGGGTCCATACTGGCACTAGTCATCTCTGTGCCATCCTCTTGGTTGCAGATAGCAGAAAGGGATTAGTCCTTGCCACTTACTAGGTGTTTGTACCAGTGAATCTACAGTTTTTGACTTTTTGAGACTTTGAGCCATACTGTATGCTTGAGCCCTGGGGACTCAGACTAAAGAAAACTAAGGAGTTTCTGTGAGATTTGGTTGCAGCTTTGGGAGGTGGTATACGGAAAGGAATTGCAAATCTACCTTTTGACTCTGACCACTGGGTTTAATTTGCTCATCTTGGTGTCCCTGTTAGGTTGCTATGGGGTCCCCCCTGCAAAGGCTTCTGAAGACTGGATGTGTTCTCGGTGTTCAGCCAATGCCCTAGAGGAGGTGAGTGATCCCACACTGTTACTGTCTTCACCATGAGTCTTGGTGCATATTCAGGGCCAGACGATTTCATGTTGGACTCAGTATTCCCAGCCGTCTGCATAGGGCCTGGTATGCGGTGATGTCAGAGAGCAAGTATTGTGAGAGTAAATCCTATGACAGTGAGAATGGTTGCTGCCCACTTACGGAGTCTGGATGCTGTGTTTGCTCTGTTGTGTAAAGACCAACTAGTGGTCTTCCTGTGGAAGAACAATAACTCCCTTAAAAGAATTCAGCCATTTTGAATTGGAGCCTCAGAAAGGGGCTCGATGATGCATTGTGCCGTTTTCTCTTCACTGTACCCCCCGGAACCTGGCTGTACCTAGCCCATATAAGAAGCAGTCAGAGCCCCGTCATGCCTCTAGTTTGAGCAAAGTATCTTTTGTGACTTTGCTAAGAGTTGTTATTAGCAACAACAGTGAAGAGGATTATGTGAAGTCACGCGAATACTTGGCACACTTTAGCCCTGAGTGGCCTCTCCTTCTGACAGGGCGTCTTGGTGCAGGGGCTGCCTGGGTGAAGCCCCACATGCTATTATGCTTCTTTCTTATGTGGAGGAGTTGCCCAAAGCAGGTCCAGGGGAGAGCAGATTGAATGTTAATGACTTGGTGTTAACCACTTTTTCCTCCCTCTCCTTTCTTGGCAGGACTGCTGTTTATGCTCATTACGAGGAGGGGCCCTGCAGAGAGCAAATGATGACAGGTAAGTTTCCTGAGCAGTGCCTTGGAATGCACAGGCTCAGTTCCGAAGCACGCAGTGTCTTTGTGAGGGTACTAGCTGTTCTTCTGAATGACTGATGAGGATTTGGGAAGCACATCGTGTGGAGCTGGAACAGCATCTCCAAGACTCATTTTAAAAATGGAATGCTAAGGGAGCCAAGCAGTCCCAGAATTTCCAACTCCAGCTGCTCCTCTGCAGCAGAGATGTCAGTGACATCCTCCTTTGGAGGAGCTAAGAATGGACTCATGAGAATATGAAGACTGTGAAGATGATGCACAGGGACTGTGTGGGCTGGAGTGAGGACATTGACCTTGTCACAGCTGGGGCTGGTGTGCAGAGGCGGCCACACGCTAGCAAGCACTTCTCCACATGGCAAACTCCCTGGCTCAGACCTGCTGTTTGGAATGAGGCGAGTGTGCTCAAGGAGGACATTGAGGAGAGCTCAGACAGGCCTACCCACTATGGAACCGAATCTGCTGAATTTTCTGGGCTTCTCAGCTGTTGGGCAGCTCATTTTCATGGAGTGAATCTTTGTGCTTAGGCATGTGTTTGGTTGCTCTGAGGTGAAAACATAAGATGAATGAGGTTTCTGACCTGGAAGAGCTGGCTGTCTAGGGCATGGTGCATGCAGGTCAGTGCTGAGTATCCTGCTTCCAAGTAGAATCCCGTGGCAACTTGCAGCATATGTTCAGTCTGGCCGCCTGCCCTCAAGAGTCCCAGTTATGCTGTCCCTGAGAGATGGCTACTCTGCCTGCTGCTTCTGCTCCTTCAAAGGCACTTGCTGCCATTATTTGAGGTCACTGTGTTCCTCACAATCACAGGATAGTGCTGGGAACATTCTTTCTTATTTGGAGTGGAAACGGCTGTGCTTGAACCTCTCACCTTTACCTCTGAATGCCTGTTCTGCCCTCCAGGGCCACACAGAACAAATCTGTTCCCACTCTAAAAAGACAGCCCCACTAGAACTGCAGACAGCTTCCATGGAGCCCCAGTGTTGTCTGGTGTAGGTTTTCACGTAGCATGATTTTAAGAGTTGTCACCATTTTCGTTCTTCTCCTCTTGATGCATGCTGGTTTCCCAAAATGTCCAAAACTTACTTTAATTCTGAAGGATGTCCGTTGAATAGACCTCTCAGAGTAAGTGGGGCTTGGGTCAGACCTTAAAGATTAAAGAGTGAGTCAGCTATGGAAAAAGGGAGCAGAAGGGAGAGGTCATTTCAGCCTGGGGAAGAGGTTTGGGCAGAGGCCAAGAGAGAGCTGTGATTACTGGCAGATTGGGGCACAGCTGGGGATGTTTTCAGGAAGCACTTGGGTCCTATGGTAAAGAGGTCTGCATAGAGCTCTCCAATTTATTCTCACTCCCTGAAACCTGCCACACACCATTAGCCTGCGGCTCTGTTCATTTTTCAACAGACAGTGAGTGAGTGGTGTAAGAAGCATGATCCTGTGCTAACCTAGGGCAGTGGGCAGTGGCAGCAGTGGGGGTGGCACTACTTCCACATACTCAGAGGAGAGACGGTTCTGGTTCTCACCTTCCTGGGTCCCAGGCATGTGCTGGTGGAAGTCAGTGGTCACCCAGGTGAGGGAGGAAGTGCTGTCAGCAGGCCCACAAGAGAAGGCCACAGAGCCTTGGGCCCAGAGGTGACTGAGGTAGCCTTTGCCTTTTGGCAGGTGGGTCCACGTTTCATGTGCTGTGGCAATTCTGGAAGCAAGGTTTGTCAACATTGCAGAAAGAAGTCCGGTGGATGTGAGCAAAATCCCCCTGCCCCGCTTCAAACTGGTAAGGGTTTGTAGACTCTACATAATTTCCCGACTTACAAGTCTCTGGGTAGAAGAGAACAGGGACCTCCTGTACCCCTTGGTTTTGGTTAGAGTTTGTGATTCTCACTCTGTGGTTAGATTCCTTAGTGGAGGCCAGGTGTGGTGGCTCACGCCTGTAATCCCAACCCTTTGTGGGGCTGAGGCGGGTGAACCACTTGAGGTCAGGAGTTTAAGACCAGCCTGAGCAACATGGTGAAACCCCGACTCTACTAAAAATATAAAATTAGCCGGGAGTGGTGGTGCGCACCTATAATCCCAGCTCCTCAGGAATCTGAGGCAGGAGAATCACTTGAACCCGGGAGGCGGAGGTTGCAGTGAGCCGATATTGTGCCACTGCACTCCAGCCTGGGCGACAGAGCAAGACTCTGTCTCCAAAAAAAAAAAAAAAAAAAAAAAAAAATTCCTTGGCGGATAAAGTTGTAACCAGACCTGGATTAGAGCAGGCTGGTGTGTCCTTGTATTTTGGGAAGGGGCTGGCTCTTGCTTGCTTGGCTTTGCATTTGGGAGGGGAACAACAGAGGAAGCTGCAGTGCCAGTTCCTGCAATCACTGGTTTTCTTCCCCTGTGCTACAGAAATGTATCTTCTGTAAGAAGCGGAGGAAAAGAACTGCTGGCTGCTGTGTGCAGTGTTCTCACGGCCGCTGCCCAACTGCCTTCCATGTGAGCTGCGCCCAGGCTGCCGGTGTGATGATGCAGCCTGATGACTGGCCTTTTGTGGTCTTCATTACCTGCTTTCGGCACAAGATTCCTAATTTGGAGGTGAGAGAGGGTGCCATTCTAGAATCCTCTTGACAGTTTTCATGATCATTTTCTCTGCATGTTTTCTGTTTGTTGTGTCAGCAACTATTTCCTCAAGCATTCTGCATTATGAAGAGTGCTAATGAGTTAAGAGATTGAGAGGTGGCCCCTGTCCATCTCCACTCCCTGCCTTGTACTCCATAAGCCAGTGACACCAAACTGCTCGTAGTTGATTCCTTTTGATTATCTCTTTAGTTGTCTGCCTCTCCATCAGAATAAACTCCTTGAGGGTCCATATCTTATTAATGTGGGCATCCTTATTACTTAACCTAGTGTCCGGGACATGCAGAACCTCTGAAAATGTTGAGAACAAATGGGGAGAGCTCCCAAGAGTTAACCATGAATTGCCAGACAGTAGAGATTGCTGCAGTTCTCTGAATGGTAAAGCTTAGAGAAAAAGTGACATGTAATGTTAGCTAGAGGAGCTATGAAGAGGATTGGGTAGACGGTGGCATTTGAAGTGGGTCTTAAACAATAAGAAGGAATTGTATGCAGAGCTTGAGAAACATGTTGAATGAGCAGGTCGCAGAAGAAGGATCATGAAAGACTGGTTATGGGAGCGTGACGGTGTGTGGGAGTGTGATGCTTGAGAGGTGGACAACGGCAGAGGATGAAGGCCCTGCACTGCCACTCTCAGGACTCTGATCTCTCTTCACTGGATGAGGAGAACTGTTGAATATTTTGATTCTGCACTATAGTTTTTGATAATCACTCAGGTGGTTGTTTGAAGAGAGGATTCAGAGTTAAGAATTTGAGGCCGGAAAACCAGTTAGCCTAGGAGAGAGGTCTGAAATGGGAACACATAGGCAGGGGTTTAGGGTACATTTAACTTTGAGATCCTCCAACAGGTAGAATTGATAGGGCTTATTGACCCTTGTGGGTTGAGGAGAGAAGGGGAGAGGAGGAGGAAAGGGGGAGTGAATATTGAAGATGACTCAGGTTACTCCCTTGAGAGATGGGAAGGATGCTAATATGATGTTAGTAACTGCAATCAGGAACTGAGTTGAAGCAGTGTTGCTCTGCAAGGGAGAGGAGGAGGGATGAGAAAGAGGAAAGTAAATGCTGAGGTCGCTGGAGCATTCTGGAGAGTAACTGTGAGGGTAAAGATTTGGCTATTAGCATTTAACAGGATAGTTAAATCTAGTTCCCATTAGAAACTGGGCTCCGGAGATTCCCAGTGGGAGAAGCAGGTAGCAGAGCATGAACCAGTGAAAGCAGCTGAGAAAGTGAAGCAAGCCAGTGGGAGGAAGGAGGGTCACATCCAACAGAGAAGGCAGGGCTGGTGTGGTGGTCACTAAGTACCACAAACTGGAGTGTCCCTGTGGGGTAGTCAGGTCAGAAGCCAGACCGTAGTCGGGGAAGGCTCTGCCATGAGTGAGTTACAATCTAATAGAAGAGGTGATCATACAGGTTTAACAACAGTGTGGTAAATACATAATGAAAGGAAGAACGTGATAGACGGCCAGCCCAGAAGAATGAACTTTTCCCTCTGCCATTTGGGATTGCAGAAAAGTCCTGGTTGGCTGACTGCATTCTTTTTCATAAAGATGTTGAACATGACAGATGGTCAGGGGTATGGTTAGGACCTTAGGAAGATGGGACCATATTCTATGTGAGAATGAGACTCCGGAGTGTCTCAAGGGCCCTGCCATAGCCATCCTTGGTGCCCTCACCATGCCCTCATTCTGAACTTGCCCTTGATGCAAGTAAAAACTTGAGGTAGTACTGAGTCACAGCTATGATAGGGAAGAGTTTTTTCACACACAGAATAGTTATTTTGTGATAATCATTAGTACTCCACATGCTTAAGTTGGCAGCTGTAGACTGCTGGTGCTATGAGGAAATTGGGGGGACTGATGAGTTAGTAGTTCTTTCACTGATTTATTCTTCAAATGTTTATTGAGCATTTACTATACACCAGGCACAGTTTTAGGTGCCAGGACTATACTATTGAACAAGACAAAAAAGTCCTTGCCCTTCTGGTGCATACAGTATAGTTGAAGGATACATAGAAGCAAGTAAATACACAGTATAGCAGATGGTGAGAAGTGCAGGGATAAAAATTAAGTCAGATAAGGGGAATGGAAGATGAAGTAGTAAGGAATGACATCAATAAGTTGACACTGTGATGGGAGTCAGTGTGCAAGTAATCGGGGAATGGCATCTCAGGTAGAAGAACCAGCAGTGCTGAAGCCCTGGGTGGCAGCACATATGGCACACTCATTCAGGGAACAGCAAGGGGGGCCAGCATGGCTGGGGCAGAGTGCCTGGGCAGGCTAGCAGGTGTACTTGGAAATGAGGCTGTCACATACTTTGTGATCCTGTTTGCATCAAGGGCAAGTTCAGAATGAGAAGGGCACGGTGAGGGCACCAGAGATGGCAATGGCAGGGCCCTTGGAATGGGGGACAGTTCATTGTGTGTAGCTGGAGACATCTGAGAAACCTGTCTTTGTGCCCTAGCCCTGAGGGTAATGCCGCAGGTGCTAAGATGTGGTGCAGCTTTGCCTGGCGGCCCAGGCCTCAGGGCACCTATTTAGTCTCTCCTTCGATACTTTGATGTCAGTTCTTGGCAAGATCAGAGAAGTCCTTGTTGTTGTTCAGAGAGTTCTGGGTAAGATAATATGGTATAAGGGCCAGTTGTGGACTAGCTAAATTTATGGGAGGAGCTAAATTTATGGAGGAAAATATGGTACTGGTCTCTTCCAATGTCCTGGCTGGGATGGTGGGTATCTGGAAAGGCTTGTTTTAGCTCCCATCTCCTTTTTGCTTTTACTTTCCATGCTTATCTTTCCCTGATAAGGAGGAACTAATTGATCTTCTTCTCCATATACCAGGCCTGCCAACTCCACGTGTGAGTAACCAAAGCCTCTGTTTTTTTCCAGCGTGCCAAGGGGGCCTTGCAAAGCATCACTGCAGGCCAGAAAGTCATTAGCAAGCATAAGAACGGGCGCTTCTACCAGTGTGAAGTGGTCAGGCTCACCACCGAGACCTTCTATGAAGTCAACTTTGATGATGGCTCCTTCAGCGACAATCTTTATCCTGAGGACATAGTGGTAATATCTGCAAGGAGCTTCTCAGGCAGTTTGGAATGGGGGATGTTTCTAAGGTCTGGCTGGCAGACTGTGTGTGTGTGCCTGCTTCTTCTAGCCAGGTCCATGGTCCCATCACCATGTCTTCTAACAGAAAGAATCATCTGTACCAGTGTTTCTTTGCAAAGAAAACTGTGTGCTGCTAGGGTACCCTATTTTCCCTAGAAGTACCTGGGAATCAGTATTTTCTGCAATTCCTTGAAACCTGCATCCGTTGCCATCTAAATTATCCCTGAGGGCATTCTAGTGCAATAGGAGACCCCAGGCTTTGGAATCAAATATGCCAATACCAGCTTCATTGCCTAGTAGCTGTGTGATTTTAGGAGAATTATCCAACTCTCTTTTCTATCAGGCCCTCTTAGTAGATGTATAGAATCTGCTTTTGTCTCTTCACAGTGGGCTTTAGGGCTAAGTAGAAACTGCCTGGAGACACCCTTGGCCTGTTTATGTTATCAACACCTGAGACACAGTGGCCCCACATGGACCCAGTCCCAGGTCTGGCTTGGTATTGAGGACTTAGTTCAGGTTTCCCCTACCCCCACCTTGCCTTTTCAGTTGGTAGACTAACCATCAAAGTAGAGAAGAATGAAACCATTTTTTCCTTTAACAAATCAGGTATTGTCCCATGTTTATACCACATTAGCCACTCAGTTGCTAAAAGCACATTCATTAGTTATGAGGTAGACTTATAGAAAAGGCAACATTAGTAGTACTCATAGCAGTAGTATAGCTATCATTTATTTATATTTTATTTGTGAGACAGGGTTTCACTCTGACTCCCAGGCTGCAGTACAGTGGCACAGTCTCAGCTCACTGCAGCCTCAACTTCTGGATTGAGGTGATCATCCCACCTCAGCCTCCCTGGTAGCTGGGACTACAAGCACGTACCACCACAGCCAGCTAATTTTTTAATTTTTTTGTAGAGACGGGCTTTTGCCATGTTGCCCAGGCTGGTCTCGAACTCCTGGGCTCAAGTGATCTGCCCACCTTGGCCTCCCAAAGTGTTGGGATTACAGGCGTGAGCCACTGTGCCTGGCCTTATTTTTTTTTTTGAGAGACCAGGTCTCACTCTGTCACTTAGGCTGGAGTGCAGTGGCTGTATCATAGCTCCTGCAATCTCAAACTGCTGAACTCAAGTGATCCTCCTGCTTCAGCTTCCCAGGTAGCTGGGACTACAGGCACATGCAGTCACGCCTGGCTAATTTTTAAATTTTTTGTAGCGACAACAGTCTTGATTTGTTGCTCATGCTGGTCTCGATCTCCCAGCTTGAAGCGATCCTCACATCTTGGGCCCCCAAACCACTGGGATTACAAGAGTTTGAGCCACCATACCTGGCCCTTGCTGTAATTTATTAAGCTGGTACAGTATGCCAGGCACTATGCTAAGTGGTTATTTCAAGTATCTCTTTATCTTCTCATGCCCACTGTGAGAAGGGTGTGGTATTATCTCTAACTTACAGTGGTTTCAGGACTCCATTTTTTACAAGTTAGAGACCCCAAAGAGTCTGTGTTTCTCTGGGTTATATCTAAACGTATTTATTCTTATTAGAAATTAAAGCAGATTGATTTAAAATAATCAATTTTTTTAGATTAAAAATAACTTTTCTAAAACAAAAACAAAAGATTGCCATTTCCCTGCAATTTTGCAAATCTCTTTAATGTCACTTTTTTTTTTTTTTTTTTTTGAGACGGAGTCTCGCTCTGTCTCCCAGGCTGGAGTACAGTGGCATGATCTTGGCTCACTGCAGGCTCTGCCTCCCAGGTTCACGCCATTCTCCTGCCTCAGCCTCCCGAGTAGCTGGGACTACAGGCGCCCGCCACCATGCCCGGCTAATTTTTTGTATTTTTAGTAGACATGGGGTTTCACCATGTTAGCCAGGATGGTCTTGATCTCCCGATCTCGTGATCCGTCCGTCTTGGCCTCCCAAAGTGCTGGGATTACAGGTGTGAGCCACCGCGCCAGCCTTAATGTCACTTCTTGATTCAATCTATTGTGATACACTGTTTAGGTTCAAGTATAGGAAGAAAATTCAGCTTTGCGTAGATATGTAATTGGAAAAAGGAGTTTTTTTGTTTTTGTTTTTTTAAGATAGGGTTTCACTCCCGTCACCCACGTTGGAGTGCAGTGCAGTGATCTCAACTCACTGCAACCTCCACATACCAGGCTCAAGTGATTCTGCTGCCTCAGCCTCCCAAGTAGCTGGGACTACAGGCACTTGTCACTGGTGCCCAGCTAATTTTTTAATTTTTTTGTAGAGATAGGGCTTTGCCTTGTTGCCCAGGCTGGTCTCAAAACTCCTGGGCTCAAGCAATCCACCTACCTTGGCCTCCCAAAGTGCTGGGATTACATCTGTGAGCCACCACACCCAGCCAAGAGAGGTATTTTAATAGTCTTTCAGGTAATTGTGTTTATTATTCTCTGATATCCACCAAAACTCAATGGAAGTAACAACTTTTTTTTTTTTTTTTTTTTAAGAGATGATGTCTTGCTTTGTTGACCAAGCACTTCCCGAGTAGCTGGGACTACAGGCATGCCTGGCTATTTGTAGAAATGGGGTCTTGCCATCTTGCCCAGGGTAGTCTCAAACTCCTGGGCTCAAGCGATTCTTTTGCCTCAACCTCCCAAAGTGCTGGGATTACAGGTGTGAGCCACTGCTCCTGGCAGGTTCTTAAAAGTTAGTTGCAGTGTGGAATCTGAAAGGTCAGTGAACGTTTCATACTGTTAACACTAAAACCCATTGGTCTCTTCTGAATGGATCTTTCACCCATGCATCCTTTTATAACATCCTACATTGGTCATTTAGAAAATATTGGTGCACTGGCCTATGGACAGCCTCCAAATGTTGTTAAATATTATTATAAATTTATTTATTTATTTATTTTCAGACAGAGTCTCACTCTGTCGCCAGGCTGGAGTGCAGTGGTGCGATCTTGGCTCACTGCAACCTCCACCTGCCGGGTTCAAGCGATTCTCCTGCCTCAGCCTCCCAAGTAGCTGGGACTACAGGTGCACGCCACCACGCCCAACTAATTTTTGTATTTTTAGTAGAGAGAGGGTTTCCCCATGTTGTCCAGGATGGACTCAATCTCTTGACCTCGTGATCTGCCCACCTTGGCCTCCCAAAGTGCTGAGATTACAGGCATGACCCACCACGCCTGGCCATAAATATTTTAAAAATTACATTTGTTAGTATCACCAATAATAATCAAAAAACTTAGAATTTTGGGAAGTTTCAAGCTCACAGTTGTGAATGCCGCTTCTCTGAAATGCTAATATTTGCTTGAAAGCCTGAATTTTATTATTGGCAACAGATACTGACTTTTGTTTTCCTTGACATGACAGGCGTTCACTTCATGCATTTTCAAGATGTCTGCCAGATACCTAAGTCTGAAAAGCCAGTTTGTCAGTCACTTTTTTTCTTTTTTAAAATTTTCATAGAGTTTTTTAAAGACAGGGTCCTGCTCTGTTGTGCAGCACCACGGCTGGAGTGCAGTGGCGTGGTCATGGCTCACTGCAGCGTCATCCTCCTGGCCTCAGGCAGTCCTCAGTCTTCCGAGTAGCTGGGACTACAGGCGCGTGCCACCACACCTGGCTAATTTTTTATGTTTTGTAGAGATGGGGTCTCCCCTGTGTTGCCCAGGCTGGTCTTGAACTCCTGGGCTGATGCGATCCTCCTACCTCTGCCTCCCAAAGTGAGGGATTACATGCACGAGCCACTATGCCTGACCTAGTAATTTTTTTCAAATAAAACTGGTATTCCATGAACAAAGCAGCTAGTGTAATTCACAACTCAAACAACACAGATAGATTTCTTTGAGACAACCAAAAGTGTCTTATGAGGACTTAACACATGTACTCAATGATTAAGATTTTAAAAAATTGATAATTTTTTACTGCTTCATCAAGGGATATTGTTACATGCAATCGAGAGTTTTTGCTCTTTTCTCCTAAATTATGAGTGTACAGTGGTGAAAAATGCAATAACAACTAGTACAGCTTAGGGTCAGTGCCTTGATTTGTGCTCAGGTGCCAGCGGTTGTACCTATCCTAGGTAAATGACAACACAGTGACAAAGGCTAATAGTTTAATATTATAAAAATAGTCATGTCTCACTTGCTCCCTGACAGTGTCTCAGGAACCCCTCAGAGGTTCACAGACCACATTTTCAGAAGTACTGTTACAGGAGGTGGAACTGAATTGCAGAGAACTTAAGCAATTTATCAAATATCAAACATTTGAGTAGTTAAATCTTAGAACACCTCAGATATTGGGTGTAGGAGGCTGTAGTTTATGCCTAATTGTTAGATTGATACAAACTGTATTTACTGATTACCTATTCAATAAATGAATTGTCAATAAGTAGGGAACTGTTTCCACTCAATGTAGCATGATTGTAAGAGCAGATGTGAGCATCCACATCCTTTTAGACTCACTGCCCTGCCCCTCTCTCATTTTTATTTTTTAAGCCATGTCCCTAAGGACCTTCTCCCAGGTATACCCATCAGACCTTTCATTCAGCCAATATGCTGAATGAAATATCCCCCCGTATACCAAGCCCTATGCTGGGAATACGATGAGGACTTGGGGTACTTACCTGCTTCTGGAAGGAATAAAAGTTCTGAAGTACTTTGCCAGGTCCCATGGTAGGTGATTCTTTTTCATTTTTCCTGTTAAGAACATATTTCTTGGTTGGGCACAGTGGTCATGCCTGTAATCCCACCACTTTGGCAAGCCAAGGCAGGCAGATCACCTGAGGTAAGGAGTTCGAGACCAGACTGGCCAACATGGTGAAACCCCGTCTCTACTAAAAATACAAAAATTAGCTGGGCATGGTGGCACGTGCCTGCTGTCCCAGCTACTCAGGAGGCTGAGGCAGGAGAGAGTTGCAATTCAAGGGGACAGTGAGACCATCAAAAAAAAAAAAAAAATTTTTTTTTTTTTTTTTATGAGAGCTTGTTTCCCAGGCTGGCTTCCGCCCCCCGGGGTTCACGCCATTCTCCTGCCTCAGACTCCCGAGTAGCTGGGACTACAGGCGCCCACCACCACACCTGGCTAGTTTTTTGCATTTTTAGTAGAGACAGGGTTTCACCATGTTAGCCAGGATGGTCTTGATCTCCTGACCTCGTGATTTGCCTGCCTCAGCAACTCTCCCAAAGTGCTGGGATTACAGGCATGAGCCACCGTGCCTGGCCAAAAAAAAAAAAAAAAAAAAAAACATTTCTTATAGTTGAGTACGGTTCTAGTATTTATTCATGGCAGAGCCCTGGAGAACCCTCAGGGGAACAGTTGAGGGAATGTAAGAAGGACTCTCGATTCTGGCATTTAACTCCTGTGTTTACTAAGTTTGTTATAGCTGGAATTTTTTTTTTTTTTTTTTTGGTCACCTAGAAGCAGGAGAGGGCAGAGATAGGGGCAGACTTTGACTTAGCAAGGTCTTTAACTGTTAACATTTTTCAGCCCAGAGAGCTGCCTTGCTCTCTAAAACAGTTACTTTGTCCTGTTTCACTCTTCCCTGAGTAGAGGACAGTTACCTTTGTGTGCAGGTGGACCTTCCTTTCACCCTCCTTCCTTCCTGTTTCTCAGAGCCAGGACTGTCTCCAGTTTGGTCCTCCTGCTGAAGGAGAAGTGGTCCAAGTGAGATGGACAGACGGCCAAGTCTATGGAGCCAAGTTTGTGGCCTCCCACCCTATCCAAATGTACCAGGTATCCAAAGTTCTACCTTTCTAGGGAGTGGGGGGTGCTTGATTAATTCTGTGTTTCCTGTTGGGCCAGAGGCGAGCCTTTGCTCTTAGGAGAACTAATAGGTTGGTAACCCTTTCAGAGCTAGGTATCTGCCCTGTGTCCAGTCTGCCAAATGTGAAGTAAGGTAGTCGTTATTTTAGTGTTCTTCCTCCTTCCTTTGACTGTAGGGGACTGCCACTGTGCATGGTGGACCAGGGAAAGAGTCAGGGATATCCTAGCCAAAAGGCCTTTGTTTCCTTGGTAGGTGGAGTTTGAGGATGGCTCACAGCTTGTGGTTAAGAGAGATGATGTATACACACTGGATGAAGAGCTTCCCAAGAGAGTCAAATCTAGACTGGTGAGTATTTTCTGTGTGTCCCCAGTTCCTGTCGTGGAGGGAGGGAACAAGTCAAGGATGCATCCCTTTGTGTTGTTCCTGGGGTAGCTGACATTTGGCTTGCTTATTCTCCTATAGTCAGTAGCCTCAGACATGCGCTTCAATGAGATTTTCACAGAGAAAGAGGTTAAGCAAGAAAAGAAACGGCAACGAGTTATCAACTCAAGATACCGGGAAGATTATATTGAGCCTGCACTATACCGGGCCATCATGGAGTAGGTGCTTCCAGGGTCCAAGGGATTCTCAGCCATCCAGGCAAGAGCACTCTGGGTTCCACAGCACAGCAGACATGGAACTCTGAAGTCTCTGAAAGTGAAGTTGTAAAAAGAAAAGGAATGAAATAACCGACCCATCATCTTCTCACCCACCCTCATTGCATTCCGCTGTAGTGAAAGGACGAGCCATTTCTGGGCACGTGGCAGCAGTCGCTGATCTCCCAGCTGAGGGGCTGAGCACTGGAATGCTGTGGCTGCACTGGCCCCAGTCCATAGAGGGGTCAACTATGCTGGCTGGAGTGGCTGCCCTGTTCCTGGCCTAGGACTTAGCTTCGTAACTATCACCTGCACCGACTAGGCTGAGGTGCTGGTACTTGCCCCAACCCCTACTTTTGTATTTATGTGTGTGTGTGTGTGCGCGCGTGTGTGCGTGTGTGTGTGTGTATGTTTGGTCTGGACCAGCTTCTGCCAGCCCCTGGCCTTTACTTTCTTCCTTGCCTATGCAGGGCAAACAAAATGTGAAATTCTGCCCTCAGCTGAGCTGAGTAAGGGCTCCTGGGGGTTGGCTGGAGATGGGTGTGGCATCTGTCCGGGCCTGGAACAGCCTCAAGACAGTGCTGGCAAAGCTGCAGTGTTGAGATGCTAAGGAGCTGATGCCACCTCTTTGTCTTCCCCTAAAGGAGAACATGGGGATAACATGGGTGTGTGCCCACAACACTCTAGGTGCAGAGCCCCTGTGGCAAAGTATTACAGGGTGTGGGTGGGGATTACCCTGAAGCGGGGATTTTAATGATGGAAGCAGGCAGAGCCTGGTGGGTGATTCTGTCAACAGAAAATTGCAATCATGCAGGGGCTGGGAGGGTTAGGATGAAAAAACTGGGGCCATTGGAGGCCCACTGTGGGTGGGAGGGAGCTGATTTTGGGGTGGGGGTGGGACTAGAGGGCAATACTGAAGGGGTTAAACAGGTTTTTGCTCCTCAAGAATTTGTTTGCCTGGGCCCAGGATTGGAGGGCTTCACACCAATACCCTGTGTATACAAGAATCAGATTTATAATACTTCCCCTTTTTTGTTACGTATGAACACTATAAACCAAATTATTTTGAAAACTGGTGCATCACCTTGTCCTTAGCAATAAAAATGTGTTGAGCAGAGGATTGGCTGTCTGCCCCAAGGAGCCCACGTGGCCCACATCAGGCTGGGGGTGTATCTAGAGTCATAGGCTCTGGAGCGGGGCTGTGTATTTTAAGACAAATCAGTAAGGCAGTCCCTAGGAAGTTCCAGAGAGTGGGTCCTTTGCTTGTCAAGCTCTGTATTAGGCCAAGTATGGTGGGTCATGGGAACAGGGACACTTCTGGCTCTGAGCACCTCTTTGTTGTGCTTGCTCTGCCTTAGAGACGGGCAGGATGAGGTAACAGAGGAAGCACCAGACCAATGAGTCCTCTCAACAGAGTATCTCTCACTGCTGCCCCATTTGATACATCTTTGTTGAGCTGGCCTAAGTTCATGCCAGCATCTGTGTTCTATACAAATTGTGGAACCAGTGTGAAGGATGGGGTGCATTTTTGGTGCTTGAAAAGCAAGGGACTCAACCTCCAGTGGGATCTTCAGATTGCTCTCCGAGCTGTCTAGTTGGTGAGAAGCTTCCCCGGAGGAAGACCCAATCTCCTTTGGCTGCTGGGTCCCTGAGGTCAAAGTGGACAAGGATGGGGAACCATAGAGCAGGGAGGGGGGCAATGAATAGGTGCAGGACTTGGGTGCCCCGGAGCTGCACCGGCTGGCCCTTAAACAGCCAGGCACTTCCTGTGGCATGGCCCTGTCCAGGTGCAGGAGAGGCTTGGATCAGCTCAGCTGCTCTGGATGCTTCCTTGTGTCCCTGCGGGTTGGGAGGTGGTTGCTACTTGGTATCTCATTGTGGAGAAAGGGAGGTGCAGGAGGTGATCTTTTCTATGTCAGCTCCCTCCTGGGGCCCAGAGAGGGAAGTTGGCCTTTTTTTTTTTTTTGTGCCTACACGCCACTTGGGGATTCCCAGGGGATGCAGCAAGGGAGGCTGGGCAGAACCAGGCCTTAGTGGATTGGTGAGAGAGCACTAATCCATACATCTTTGAAAGAGAGGAACACTTCAGCCTTTTTACACAGGGTCCCTACCTTTCTCGATGACCCCACTGCCTCCAGGTGTGGGCGCTGGGTTTAATCCCAGCAGTTTTTACTCAACAGCTGACCAGTTTTCCAGAAACTGCACTTTTTATTTTGGTCAACGTAATAACTTAGGAAACTGCAACTCAGGTGATCCAAATCACACAGACCGGCCCATTCTCTCCCCTACTGGCTGCCTATGCAGTCGGGTCGACCTCAAGAGAACTGGCCCCAGCCAAAAGCGGCACCTCCCGGCCTGCCAGTCGCCTCCTGCCTTAGGCAGCAACTCCCAGAAGCCTTTTTGTAGGGCAAACTGCCTTGCCTTTGTAAGGTAGGGCCTTTGGATCCAAGGTTGCAGTTTAAAGACCACCCGGGCTTTGTTGAGGAATTAAGTTTTTTAAATTCCGCCCCAGGCGGATAACACCAGGGCTCCGCCGCAGGAATGAAAAAGGAGTGGGAGGGCTGCAAAGTGTACGTGGCGCTTGGAGGCCCTGTGCCATGCGCGGACTAAAAATGTTCTACGAGTCTCTTAACGCTCACCCCCGTGCCCCCTTACCCACCAGGGCCCATGGAGGTCAGAGGCTTTCGGCCTCAGTGAGCGGAATGGGTGCGCTCACGACCTGGAGGGCGAGATGAGATGTCCCTCGGCGTGAAGTGGCCGTGACTACCCTAGCCCTTTGCGTTCCCCGCGCAGGCGACGAAGCAGGCTCTCGAGGGGAGACAGCCGTGCGTCCTCTGGGCCGTGAAGCCGGGGGAAGAGGGTTCCTCTAGACGGCTCGATGTGCCCAGGAAAGACACCCACGCTGAACTTGCAGGCTGGGGCGCTCCACCAGCTCGAACCTCTCACCCCGCACTCGCCGCGGCACTGGTCTCGTGGTAGGCGGGGTGGGCGGGACGGTAAATCCGCGGCTCCTGCGTCTATTGGGCTGCTCGGGGCAGTGCAGCTCCGCATTGGCCAGGCCCTCGCTCCGCCCAGCTTCCGCGAGCCCATTGGTCGCAGGCGCCCGACAGGGTCGCGGCCGCGCGCCCCGCCCGCCGCTGCGTCCCCACTATGGCGGCGCCCATGCAGCTCACCGCGTCGTGGGCGCCCGCCGGGGTACCCCGCGGCTGTCGCCGCCGCCTACGCCGTCGCCTCCGCCTTCCTGCCCCGCGTCGGGCCGGGCGCCACCTCCCCCCTGCCTCCCTCTCCGCTGTGGTAAGGGCCTGCCCAGTGCGCTTCGGGGCGCGATGGCTGACCGCGAATAACGGTCGCCGCGCTGCCCCGCCCCTCCCCCGCCGGCCGCGGGTCCCGGGCTGGGCGGGGCGCGGAGCCCGCGCGCTAGTGCCTGGGAAGGCGGGGTCGGGGCACGGCCCAGTCGTCCTTCGGGCTGGGGGCCCGGTACCTGGATGACCTCGCCTGGGTGGGGGCCGCCGAGTCTGGGGGAAAGGCCGGCCGGACGCAGGCCAGGAGGTCTGAGGTCATCTCCGTGTGAAATCCCGCAGCGCTGCGCACCTTGGCGCAGAGCACGGACACCATCATTCGGTCCCTGCTGTGGGAAGAGGGAAGAAAAGTCCAGGCAGCGCCTGAGCGGGAATCAGCAGCGTATGGGTAGCGGTTGTCATTGCTTACTGCTCTAGCGAGGGCCAGAACTGGGGTCAGTTTGATAGGCAAAGTACGCCTCTCTTGCTTCCTTTCCTTCTGGCACTTTCCCCCGTGTGTCCTCGGTGCTTTTGCTTGCAAGAGAAAATATCTTAGGGGAGCAGGTTTGGTTAGGAGAGTGTCCCATGAACATTTTGGATTCCTTTTTACAACAATGTCCATTTTTATGATTCCTCAGTAAGCCTCATTTTTGTTTGTTGCCTTCACGTATGAGGAAGGAGTGAAACCTGATAACTGAATGTAATTAATTGAGGGAGGGACCAGTGAAGGCAGCTATTACCTCAGAAAGTAAAATACTCAAACTTTTCAGTGGATGTGAAGTATAGATAGCTGGACATGAAGGTAGGAAAAAACTCTTACTAGCTTACTAAAAGTAAGATAGTCCCCATGATAAATTAGGTTGTTTCTAAGTCAGAATTATCTTGTAGAGATGATCACTGAAATGTTTGGTGTACTTTCAAGTCAACAGAGGATTAAAAGGAAGCTGGCACAGAAATTTATAACCAAATGATATTTTCAAATAATTTCTTAAGGCAATACAGCTCCTCCTATGATTAGAGATTCTTAACTCAAGGATATTTTGAGATATTAAGTGGTGAATCTCTCCATTTCACATGTCAACTAACCATGGTTTAATAAAAATAAAATGTTAATGATGAAACAAGGCATTCATGTTCTCAGAGACTAACAGACTGTGTATCAATCAATGGAACGCCTCTTGAGTACATATTTTATGCAAGGCATTGACTGAGGGGGACCTCAAAACCATTTAAGATAAGAAACTTGCTCTAATGGGCCTATAATATAGTTGAGGGAATAAAGCACACACATGACAGTGATAACTGTGATATGGTCTCTAGAATTCCAAGATGGTAGGTACTCTGAGAAACCGAGAAAAGGAGAAATCCATGTGTTTGAGGAAGGTTTCACAGGGAAGCTGAGACTTGAATTGGGTCATGAAGAGTGGGTAGGCCTGGCTGGATGAAGAGGAAGAAGTGAGCAGATGAGAAAGTGAGGATGACAAAGGTGCAGGGGAATCTGAGATGCTCATGGGTGGTTCTTAGCAGAAAAAGCAGGATATGAGGTTGCACAAAACGTAGGTTGATGGCATTAATCCAAGAGGTACCTTTGTCTCGTGTGGTGCAAAGAGTAAACAAGTAATAGAATTTACTTCAAAGGAAGCTGAAGCTAACTATCAGGAATACAGTAACACTTTACTTGCCATTGTCACTTTTCCTTTTTTTTTTGAGGCAGGGTCTCCCTCTGTCACCCATGCTGGAGTGCAGTGAACATGGCTCTCTGCAGCCTTGACTTCCTGGACTCAGGCGATCCTCCTGCCTCAGCTTCCCAAGTAGCTGTGACCACAGGCAGGTGACCTGGAGAATTAAAGAAATTTTTTTTTTTTTGTAGAGACAGGGTCTTGCCATGTTGCCCAGGCTGGTCTTGAACTCCTGGGCTCAAGAAATCCTCCCACCTTGCCCGGGCGCGATGGCTCACGCTTGTAATCCCAGCACTTTGGGAGGCCGAGGCGGGCGGATCACGAGGTCAGGAGATCGAGACCACGGTGAAACCCCGTCTCTACTAAAAATACAAAAAAAAATTAGCCGGGCGTGGTGGTGGGCGCCTGTAGTCCCAGCTACTCGGAGAGGCTGAGGCAGGAGAGTGGCGTGAACCCGGGAGGCGGAGCTTGCAGTGAGCCGAGATGGTGCCACTGCACTCCAGCCTGGGCGACAGAGTGAGACTCCCGTCTCAAAAAAAAAAAGAAATCCTCCCACCTTGAGTTCGAGACCAGCCTAGCCAACATGATGAAACCCCGTCTCTACTAAAAAAAAAAAAAAAAAAATACAAAAAATTAGCCAGGTGTGGTGGCAGGCGCCTGTAATCCCAGCTGCTCAGGAGGCTGAGGCAGGAGAATCGCTTGAACCGGGGAGGCAGAGGTTGCAGTGAGCCAAGATCGCGCCACTGCACTCCAGCCTGGGCAACAAGAGTGAAACTCGGTCAAAAAAAAGAAATCCTCCACCTCAACCTCCCAAAGTGTTGGGAATATAGGCGTGAGCCACCACATCTAGCCCACTGTCGCTTTTCTGATTCACCTCAGCTACTTGGAATAACAGTTCTCTCAACCCAGAAGCTGCACCGCAAGTTTATTCTTAACTTTTCTTCTTTTTTTCTCCCCTGTGTTTTTGGTTGGGTGCCAGGTCTTGTTGACCCTACTTCCACACTGTTTCTGGCATCTGCTTCTATTTTTGAGTCAGAGCCTCCCTCTGTCGCCCAGGCTGGAGTGCAGTGGCCCCATCTCAGCTCGCTGCAACCTCCACCACCCGGGTTAAAGAAATTCTCCTGTCTCAGCCTCCTGAGTAGCTGGGATGACAGGCGCATGCCACCACGCCCGGCTAATTTTTGTATTTTTAATAGAGACGAGGTTTCACCATGTTGGCCAGGCTGATATTGAACTCCTGATCTCAAGTGATCTGCCCACCTTAGCCTCCCAAAGTGCTGGGATTATAGGCATGAGCCACCATACCTAGCCTGGCATCTGCTTCTTTTCACTCCTACTGTCATCACACTGATCTGGCGCCATTGGACCATTCCTGTGAATTACCACAGAAGCCCCCTAACATTTTTTTCCTTCCATCTATCATGTGTATTGCCATCACTTCCAAGTTTGTCACTTCTCCAGCCAGGACTTCAAATGGCTCCCCATAATCTGTTGCGTTAGGCACAGACCAGCCTGGCATGGGCAATATGGGCAAACTGATTTCTTGCCATTCCGTTTTATTTTCCAGGTCAGTAGAACTATTTGCTCTTTGTGCTTTGCTGTTTGTGCTCTGTGTCTTTGCTCATGTTGGCTTTTTCTATCTTAAATAGTCTCCTTGACTTTAATTGTTCTTACGTATGTTTCAGGGCCATTTCATACGGAACTTCCTTTGTGAAGCTTGTCTGTACTTTTTCTTCTCATCTAGATGAGATGTCTCTCTTCTTTAAGTTTAAACCACCATAACATTAGTCTGCCTTTTTGCGATAATTGCCTTAAATCCTGCTTCTACCCACAGTATAAGACTGAAGCTATTTCAAGACATAGACTGTCCTCTTCATCATCCAACTTTGTACATAGTAGGTACTTGGCAAATATATTTTATCTTGAAAATAGCTTTGAACCAGGATGGATGCAAAGATAATTCTTTATCCAAACAAAATGTTTGTCATTAAAATCTATAAATAAAGTTGTTTATGTGAGAGAATCCCTTACTGAGAGATCTGTATTGACATAGATAGCTTGGATGAGGCTGCACTAACAAAAACCTCAAGACTTCAGTGGCGTAACAGAACAAAACTTGACTTCTCATTCGTGTGACGTGTCCAGCATGAGTGTACAGGAAACTCTTCACAGTCACTCAGGAACTGAGGCTGATAGAAACTCCATCTTAATATGATACTGCCATGACCATTTTGATTAAATGAAAAGATAGTGGTCAAGTGGTCATTGGCTTTTCAAGTTTCTGTCCCACTATGGCACATGCCACTTTCATTCCCATTTTCATTGGCCAAAGCAAGTCACATAGCCATGCCTAACTTTAAAGAAGGTTAGAGAATTTCAGTGTTAGCATATGTCTGGGAAGCAAAGAGCCAGAAATATTTGGTGCATAGCACTAATGACTACTGCCTCATCTGTGGTATCACAGCCCATTGAAGATTAGAGGTAGCACATCAGATGGGCTGCTAGAGACAAACATTGACAGTAGCAAGAAATAATAGCTCTAACCATGCATGGGGTAATGGTAGATTCAGAGTCAGAACTCTTACAAGCACTTGTAAATGCTCACAGGCCAAGGGTGTTGATACAAGGGCAATCTGTTACATCCCAGTTACAACACAGTCATTCCTGAGGAATGTCTTTTGCAAAACTGTGTTACAGCATTCTTAGTAACAAATACAGCAATGGTTCTGAGATAGCAAAAAATAAAAGTTAAATTATAATCAGGGTATTCAATTTATAAGAAATCGGGAAATGTGTAATAACTTTAGGTGCATTTTCACTCAAATGGTTAAAATTAAAAAATAATCTTAGTTTAACCCTTATTGGTTTAATTGAACCTAGCAAACTTGGTATTTGAGGAGGAGGTTTCACTATTGACAAATAATAGAAACAGTGCTGGTTGGAGCCCTGGTTCAGGAGACAGAAGATTTGGGTTCAGATCTTGGCTCTTCCACTATTAATAGTTGTCTGACAGTAAGCAGGAATCTTATTTTTGAGCCTAAGTTTCCTCATCAGTGAAATGCATGGGGCAGTTGTGAGAATTAAACAAGTCAGTTCCTGTAAAGTGCTTTGCAGAGCACGTGGTTCACAGTAAGCACTCATGATCACAGTACTTCTAACCAGCCGCATCAAGGTTAGAAGAAACTTGAGAAATCAGGTAAGGAGCCCTCAGAAATACAGGTAGAAGGGTTCCCCTGGATTTCCCCACCTTTTTTCTCCCTTGGACAGCATCCCTACGATCTCTTATTTTCACATTTTTCGTATTTTATGTGAGTGTGTACATTTCTGTCTCTCCTACTAGACCAGGTGCTCTCATCATTCCGTAAATGTGTACTGAACATGAGCTCTGCCAGGCTCTGCGCTAGGTGGTACCTTGATAGGTATGAAGGACATGTCCCTGGCCTCAAAGAGCCTCCAGTCTAGTAGGACCAGAAGCAAGTAAAGAATACATTATAACCAGAAGCAGAATATATTATAACAAGGGCTGTGGTTGAGGGTCTTGTGGGATCCTCTAAAAGCACACCTGATATCGTGGGGAATATGAGTAGTGGTTTTCTAGGGAAGTTCACATCCGACCTACATCTTGAAAAATCAGTAGTTATTAGCTGGGTGGATATGGGTTTAAAAGGCTTTTCACACGGGCAACAATGTGTGCTGTGGCCTAGAAGCAAAGAATGTGGCTGCATCCTAAAGACACTGGTGTGGCAGGAATATGGAGCCTGTTTGGGGAGTGTGTGGGAAATGAGGCTGCAGAAATCAGTCAAGAATAGATTGTGAAGGTCTTTGTGAGTTATGAAGTTGGAGCTTTATCCTGAAGGTGATTTGGTGCCACTGAAGGATTTGAAGATGGAAAGTGACTACTTTGTCAGCTTTGCCTTTCAGGAGCATCACTGTATGGAAGAGGCAGAATAGTGAATAGCTATTTCCCTCACGTGGGGAATTCTGAGGTTTGCAGCCATAGTACCATACCTACTACACAGAAGTCATAAAGTATTTATGCAGGATGAAGGTTATAATGAGGTAAGAACTGGACGGAAGGATAGTTACGCTGCTGCAGCATGTGACGGGCATGTCTGTGTGCTTCCTAGAGCTAGATGAGCAGCAGACCAGGATTTCAATCATAGTCTCACCAGTTTCTATTGTGTCACCTTGGATAGGCTTCAGAATCTCATGTCTTCTTGGTTTTCAAATTTGGAAAATGAGGACAAAAATTCCTACCTTGCCAGGTTGTCTGAGGATTGGAGGGAATAGATGTAAAAACCCTGGTCTTGTGCTATTAGTAGATATATACAAATAGTTTAATAATAAAACAACAGTTATAATATTTCTAATCTTTAGTATATTACCTGATTCATAGTAGGTGATCACTAGTCTTAAATCTCACTACCTAAAGATGCCAACATTGTGGGATTTTTTTTTTTTTTTTTTAGGTAAGTCCTCACTCTATCACCCAGGCTGGAGTGCACTGGCATGATATGATCACGATTCACTGCAGCCTCAACCTCCCCAGGCTCAGGTGGTCCTCCCACCTCAGCCTCCCAAATAGCTGGTACCACAGGCACTCACGCACCACCACGCCCAGCTAATTTTTCGTGTTTTGTGTAGAGACGTGGTTTCACCATATTGCCCACGCTGGTCTCGAGCTCCTGGGCTCAAGCGATCTGCCCAGCTCTGCCTCCCGAAGTGCTGGGTTTACACATGTGAGCCACCACCCCCAGCCACGTTGTGGTTTTATGTATGCATTTATTTTAGGTCTTTTTCTCACCATTATACTAACAAGGATATGCATTTTAAGTGATGGATGATGCTGGGCTGGAAGTGTTAGGCATAAAGGAATTACTCTGAGATCAAAAAGAGACAGTTGATAAGAATGCCATACGGGCCGGGTGCAGTAGCTCATACATGTGATCCCAGCACTTTGGGAGGCCGAGGTGGGTGGATTATCTGAGGTTAGGAGTTCGAGGCCAGCCTGGCCAATGTATTGAAACCCCGTCTCTATTAAAAATACAAAAAGTAGGCCAGGCGCGGTGGCTCACGCTTGTAATCCCAGCACTTTGGGAGGCCGAGGCAGGCGGATCACGAGGTCAGGAGATCGAGACCACGGTGAAACCCCGTCTCTACAAAAAAATACAAAAAATTAGCCGGGCGTGGTGGCGGGCGCCTGTAGTCCCAGCTACTCAGAGAGGCTGAGGCAGGAGTATGGCGTGAACCCGGGAGGCGGAGCTTGCAGTGAGCCGAGATTGCGCCACTGCATTCCAGCCTGGGCGAAAGAGCGAGACTCTGTCTCAAAAAAAACCGGACATGGTGGCAGGCCCTACAACCACTACTTAGGAGGTTGAGGCAGGGGAACACTTAACCGGAGGCAAAGTTGCATGACGAAATCTGCCGCTCACCCCACCTGGTGACAAAGACAAAATCACTCAAATACCGTACAAATTTAAACATTGTTGCCGGGCGCGGTGACTCATGCCTGTAATCCTAACACTTTGGGAGGCCGAGGTGGGCGGATTGCCTGAGTTCAGGAGTTCAAGAACAGCCTGGGCAACACGGTGAAACCCTGTCTCTACTAAAATACAAAAAAAAAAAAAAAATTAGCTGGGCATGGCAGCGTGCACCTGTAGTCCCAGCTACTCTGGAGGCTGAGGCAGGAGAATTGCTTGAACCTGGGAGGCGGAGGTTGCAGTGAGCCGAGATCACGCCACTGCATTCCACCCTGGGCGACAGAGCGAGACTCCATCTCCAAAAATAAAAGATTTAAACACTGTTTAAATGCCAACAGTTTATATGGCATTTAGCTATTCCCAACCCTGGCTCAGAGGTGACACAAGTGTGTGTGACCATAATATACTCACCAGATGGGGTTGCTAAAACATACACACTTCTCCTCGGCCTGTCATTGCCGACTTCTTCCCCCTGAAATTTTGCTCCTCCTCAGTCATCTTCTGATGATTTTTTTAAAGATGATAATGGAAGCTTAATTCATATTTATTTTCCATTAGATTCTTTATCTGATCATCCTGGCTTGACATGAGTTCCTCCTCTCTGAACTCCTGTAGAACTTAATTTATGTTACTCTGATGAAATGTCATCTACTGCCTTGGCCCATTATTTGTCTATATATCATAAATTTCCTCTTCCTTGATGTCAGTTTTTCTTGCAAAGTAACTGAAAGGTGGCATGTTTATGTATTTTTAACACAGCTTAAAAACTCACTGAACCCTTTTGTTTGGAATATGTTAAATCAGGAAATTCTGTTACTGAGGATTTAAAGTATGTAGCAGTTGTTCTCTTGGTCTCAGGATTCCCTTAAAGTTTAAAAATTATTGAATATTCCCAAATAACTTTCATGTTTGTGAGTATTGTCTGTCGATATTTAATGTTTTAAAAATCACTGAGTACAAAAAAAGAATGATAAAAAATGTTCATGGCTGGGCGCAGTGGCTCACGCCTATAATCCCAGCACTTTGGGAGGCTGAAGTAGGGGGATCACTTGAGCTCAGGAGTTTGAGACCAGCCTGGGCAACATAGTGAAACCCCATATCTACCAAAAATACAAAAAAATTAGCCAGGCATGGTAGCACATGCTTCTGGTACCCCCTACTTGGGAGGCTGAGGTGGGAGGATTGCCTGAGCCTGGGAGGCAGAGGTTGCAGTGAGCCGAGATCATGCCACTACACTCCAGCCTGGGGGACAGAGTGAGACTCTGTCTAAAAAAAAAAAAAAAAAGTTCAGCCTGGGTAACATAGTGAGACTACATCTCTTCAAAAAGTTAAAAAATTAGCCAAGCATGGTGGCACATCCCTGTAGCCCCAGCTACTAGGGAGGCTGACAGCAGGATTGCTTGAGCCTAGGAGGTTGAGGCTGCACTAAGCTGTGATCATGGTACTGCACTTGAGCATGGGTGACAGGGTGAGACCCTGTCTCAAAAATCACAATAACCCACAAGCATGCATACTGTTAACTGTGAGAAGAATCGTGGTCACCTCATCATGTTATGTAACCTCTAGAAAACTGCTGGACCCTCATAAGAGAACAAGAGTGAACAAGGCAAAGAATGTCTTAGAATTACTGTGAAAATAGTTCTAAACTCGTGGACCCCCTAAAAGGGTCTTGGGGACCCTTGAGGGTCCTTGGACTACACTTTGAGAACTGCTGGTATATAGATACGAGTTTTTGTGTGACTTTTATATTCTTTTGGTAACAACATAAGGATGGAAACATTAAAAACGTCTGTTCAAAATGCACTCTACAGTTTTCTTTAAAAAACAGCTAGTTTCTAGCCTCTGATAATATTAATGGCAAAAACCACAATTACTTTTGCACCAACCAAAATAGATGTTTGTCTTGGAAGGGCAGCTGTGTGTATTTTTGGAGTATCTGCTAGGTGCCATACTGCTTACATTTGCCATCCCAGGAAAGGTCACCAAACTGAGAACAACAACATTTTTGTAGAAGAAAAATATGTAACTGCTCTTTAAGTTCTAGAACTCTTATAAGCACTTGGTGACATGATAACTGGAGAACTTTTTCATGGTGCAGGTTTCAGAGTTTCTCGCTGTCTCATTGTCAAGTTTAGTTATGATCCTATTTAAAAGATCCTATTACGGGCTTGCTTTGGCAGCACGTATACTAAAATTGGAACGATACAGAGAAGATTAGGATGACACACAAATTTATGAAGTGTTCCATAAAAAGATCTTTTTAACATCCAATTTTTACGGAACTAACCATATTGATGTCATCCGTACTGCATGAACCGTACTACATTAGGACGTGAATGAGTGAATGGCGGTACCACACGCTCTACGCTGTGGAATTTTCACACTTCCTGAGGAGTCTTCCTGAACCTCATGTGCCACAGACATCTGATTTAGGGACTGCGTGAGGAGGCCAGTGTCCATGAAATTAAATACCAGAGAAGTTTATAAATAAGAGGTGTGGTATTTTTCTTCTAATACCCGGCTGAATCACTTTGAGTGCCCTTCGAGGTATACATCCCGTACATTCCCTCTTTGAGGGCAAATGGCCTGGGCTGTTATAATGGCCTCTTCTTGCTCTGTGCTTAGCCTTCTCCAGTCTGTTCTCCATATTGCTACACGAGCAGCCTTTCTAAAATGTAGATTTATGTCATTTGTCTGTGTACGTGGTTCCTCATTGCCAATGGGATAAATTTCAGACTCCTTAGCGTGGCTTATAATCCCTCTCCTGCCCTTCTGCTTCAGCTTCCCAGAGTCAGTTTAATTCAGGCAATGCCTCTGAAGCTTTTCCTGAGCCTCTTAGATAATTATTAATTGCCATAATCTCATAACATTTGTTATTTGTTTATTCCATAACTGCACGCATCACCCTGCTCCTTGAGGGCAGGCACCACTCCCTGTGTGTCCACTGCTTTACTCAGGTGTGTAATAATGGCTTTTGCTGGGACTGATAAGATGGCATAGCTGCTAGCATAGTTCCAGCATAGTTACTTTGCAATAGTCCAGCATAGTTTTTCTAAAATATGTCTTTCCTTTCTAAAAAAATATATGAGCAGATAAACAATATGGAACTACTGCATAGGCCTAAAACATGTAAAGTCTCAGAAATAGTAGCAAGGAAAGGGAACATTTATATTTTCTTTTTCTTTTCTTTTTTTTTTTTTTTCGAAATGGGGCCTTGCTCTGTTGCTTAGGCTGGAGTGCAGGGGTGCAGTTACGGCTACTGCAGCCTTGACCTCCTGGGCTCAAGTGATCCTCCCACCTTAGCCTCCTGAATTGCTGGGATTACAGGTGCACACCACCATGCCCTGGTAATTTTTTTTTCTTTTGTATTTTTTTGTAGAGATGGGGTTTTGCCATGTTGCCCAGGCTGGTCTCAAACTCCTGAACTCAAGTGATATGCCCACCTTAGCCTCCCAAAGTATTGGGATTACAGGCGTGAGCCACCGTGCCCAGCCTATATTTTCTAATGATGTATTTTACACATATAAGAACAGAACAAATAGTTATACCTATCATTAATTTTTTTTTTTAAATGAGATGGAGTTTCACTCTTGTTGCCCAGGCTGGAGTGCAATGGCACGACCTTGGCTTACTGCAACCTCCACCTCCCGGGTTCAAGTGATTCTCCTGCCTCAGCCTCCCGAGTAGCTGGGGTTACAGGCATGTGCCACCACTCTCGGCTAATGTTTGTATTTTTAGTAGAGACAGGGTTTCTCCATGTTGCTCAGGCTGGGCTTGAACTCTGGACCTCAGGTGATCCACCCACCTCGGCCTCCCAAAGTGTTGGGATTAGAGGCGTGAGCCACCACGCCCGGCCCTATCATTAAATCTTTTTTTTTTTTTTTTTTTTTGAGATGGAGTCTCGCTCTGTCGCCCAGGCTAGAGTGCAGTGGTGCGATCTCGGCTCACTGCAAGCTACCCCTCCTGGGTTCACGCCATTCTCCTGCCTCAGCCTCCTGAGTAGCTGGGACTATAGGTGCCCGCCACCATGCCCGGCTAATTTTTTGTATTTTTAGTAGAGATGGGGTTTCACCGTGTTAGCCAGGATGGTCTCGATCTCCCGACCTCGTGATCTGCCCGCCTCGGCCTCTCAAAGTGCTGGGACACAGGCGTGAGCCACCGCACCCATCTATCATTAAATCTTAATATGCCATCTTGCTTGAGTTTTTTTTTTATTTTTTAAATAAAGAGAACATTACATTTTTACTGAAAGGCTTCCTAATGTGTTTTTCCCTTCTTCTCCCTCCTTCAACAGAAAAAAGCCACTGTTTGAGTTAAAGGTGTTTAAAGTTCCCATACGTGTTTTTATCCTTCTGCTACATCTTTTTTTTTTTTTTTTAGGATGGAGTCTCACTCTGTCACCCAGGCAGGAGTGCAGTGGAGTGATCTTGGCTCACTGCAACCTCCACCTCCCAGGTTCACATGATTCTCCTGCCTCAGCCTCCTGAGTAGCTGAGATTACAGGGGCCCACCACCACGCTTGGTTAATTTTTGTATTTTTAGTAGAGACAAGGTTTCACCATGTTGGCCAGGCTGGTCCCAAACCCCTGACATCAGGTGCTCTGCCTGCCTTGGCCTCCCAAAGTGTTGGGATTACAGGCGTGAGCCACCACACCAGGCCTCTTACCTACTTCTAAAGGGAGTACCTGGCCAATGACAAAGTATTTTTCAGCTTTCCTCTTCTGTTCTCTGTTTTTTTTTTTTTTTTTTTTTTTTTGACCCGGGGGGCGGAGTCTCGCTCTGTCGCCCAGGCTGGAGTGCAGTGGCGCAATCTTGGCTCACTGCAAGCTCCGCCTCCCGGGTTCACGCCATTCTCCTGCCTCAGCCTCTCCGAGTAGCTGGGACTACAGGCGCCCGCCACCACGCCCGGCTAATTTTTTTGTATTTTTAGTAGAGACAGGGTTTCACCGTGGTCTCGATCTCCTGACCTCGTGATCCACCTGCCTCGGCCTCCCAAAGTGCTGGGATTACAAGCGTGAGCCACCGCGCCCGGCCCTGTTCTCTGTTTTTAAAACCATTGTAGGTCATCTGATTTCTACTCAGGAAGTCACTGACTACTCATCTTGCAGGAGTCTGGATCCAATTAAAAGAGATAAATCACATGGTAATTTGAATAGATAAGGTTTAACGTAAGAATTACTTAACTATTACAGAGAATTGGAGTAATGTAAGACTGGCTAATAAGAAGTAAAGAAATAAGCACACAGAAAGATGGTTAACATCATCAGCCTTCAGGGGAGTGCAGATCAAAACTACCATGAGATGCTACCTCACACTCTATGGTGGCTGGAATCAAAACAGCAGATAAGAATAAGTGGTGGCTTGGGGCCAGGCACGGTGGCTCATGCTGGTAATCCTAGCACTTTGGGAGGCCAAGATGAGTGGATTGCCTGAGCTCAGGAGTTCGAGACCAGCCTGGGCAACATGGCGAAACCTCGTCTCTACTAAAATACAAAAACAAATCAGCCAGGTGTGGTGGTGGGTGCCTGTAATCCCAGCTACATGGGAGGCTGAGGCATGAGAATTGCTTGAACCTGGGAGGGTGAAGTTGCAGTGAGCCAAGACCATGCCACTGCACTCCAGCCTGGGCAACAAAGTGAAACTGTGTCTCAAAAAAAAAAAATAAGCAGTGGCTTGGGAGGCTGAGGTGGGCGGATCACTTGAGGTCAGGAGTTTCGACACCAGCCTGGCCAACATGGCGAAAGCCCGTCTCTACTGAAATTACAAAAATTAGCCAGGTATGGTGGCATATGCCTGTAATCCCAGCTACTCTGGAGGGTGAGGCAGGAGAATCACTTGAAACTGAGAGGCGGAGGTTTCAGTGAGCCGAGATCACACCACTGCATTCCAGCCTGAGCGACAGAGCAAGACTATGTCTCAAAAAAAAAAAAAAAAAAAAAGAATAAGCAGTGGCTTACACCTATAATCCCACCACTTTGGGATTTGAAGTGGGAGGATTACTTGAGCCCAGGAGTTAGAGACCATCCTGTGCAACACAGTGAGACCCCATCTTTACAAAAAATAGAATAATTAGCCAGGCATGTAGTCCCAGCTGCTCAGGAAGCTGAGGCAGGAAGATTGCTTGAGCCTAGGAGGCTGCAGCTGCACTGAGCTGAGGTCATGACACTGCACTCCAGCCTGGATCACAGAGTGATACCCTGTCTCTTAAAGAAAAAAATAATAAGTGTTAGAGCTGGTGATGTGGAGAAATTGGAATGCTCATTCGCTGCTGGTGGGAATGTAAAATGTGTAGCCACTTTGGGAAACACGCTGTCATTTCTTCAAGCAGTCAAACAGAATTACCATACAACCAGTAGATGTCATTCTAGGTGTCCTAGTCCATTTTGTGTTACTATAACAATAGCTGAGACTGGGTAATTTATAAAAAACAGATTTATTTCTTACAGTTTTGGAGGCTGGGTAGTCCAAGATCAAGGGGCTGGCATGTCGTGAGGGCCTCCTTGCTGTATCATCTCATGGCAGGACCTGGAAGGGCAAGAGAGAGTGAGGGAGAGAGAGAAAGAGACTGAACTCACAGCCTCAAGCCCTTTTATAATTGACATTAATCCGGTCATGAGGGTGGAGCCCTCATGACCTAAATACCTCTCATTAGGCTGCACCTCCCAGCACTGTTGTATTGGAGATTAAGTTTCCAACACATGCTTTTTTGGGGGACATGTTCAAACCACAGCTCTAGTTACATACCCACTTCCACTCTTAGGTGTATGCCCAAGAGTATGTCCATACACAAATGTATACGTGAATGTTCATAGCAGCGTTATTCAGCCAAAAAGTAGAAACAACCCAAATGTCTTGCCAGCTGATGAATGGTTAAATAAAATATGGTATATTCCTAGATTGAAATAGTATTCAGCAATAAAAACAATGAAGTACTGGGCCAGGCATAGTGGCTCATGCCTATAATTCTGGCACTTTGGGAGGCTGAAGCAGGAGGATTGCTTGAGGCCAGGAGTTCAAGACTAGCCTGGGAAACATAGTGAGACCTTATCTCCACAAAAGTAAAAAATTAGCCAGGCGTGGTAGTGCATACCTGTAGTTTCAGTTACTTGGGAGGTTGAGGTGGGAGGATCACTTGAGCCCAATAGTTGGAGGCTGCAGTGTGCCATGATCGTACCACTGCACTCTAGCCTGTGCAACAGAGCAAGACCCTGTCTCTTAAAAAAAAAAAGAAGAAGAAGAAATGAAGTACCTATCATTAAATCTTTTTTTTTTTTTTTTTTTTTTTTTAAATGAGACGGAGTTTCCCTCTTGTTGCCCAGGCTGGAGTGCAATGGCATGACCTTGGCTTACTGTAACCTCCACCCACCAGGTTCAAGTTATTCTCCTGCCTCAGCCTCCCGAGTAGCTGGGATTACAGGCATGCGCCACCACGCCCAGCTAATTTTGTAGTTTTAGTAGAGACGGGGTTTCTCCGTGTTGGTCAGGCTGGTCTCGAACTCCCGACCTCAGGTGATCCGCCCGCCTCAGCCTCCCAAAGTGCTGGGATTACAGGCATGAGCCACTGTGCCTGGCTCTTTTTTTGTTTTGTTTTGAGACAGAGTTTTGCTCTTGTCCAGGCTGGAGTGCAATGGTGTGACCTCAGCTCGCTGCCACCTCCGCCTCCTGGATTCAAGCGATTCTCCTGCCTCAGCCTCCTGAGTAGCTGAGATTACAGGCATGTGCCACTGCGCCTGACTGATTTTGTACTTTTAGTAGAAACACGGTTTCACCATGTTGGTCAGGCTGGTCTTGAACTCCTGACCTAAGGTGATCCACCTGCCTCGGCTTCCCAAAGTGCTGGGCTTACAGGCGTGAGCCACATGCCCGGCCCTCTTATGTATTTCTTTTCAAGCACACTGTAACGGATTGAATAATCAGTTAGTCAACAGACAGTTTTTGAGCACCTACCAGGGATAAAATGGTGAACAAAATAGACATGTTCCTTGCCTGGATCAGCCAGAATATAAATATTAAATTATTGTAGATACTTAGGAAATTATAAATGCACAATGTAATGGGATAGGGATATATAGGTATGGTAGGACTATATGACAGGGAGACCTAACCTAAAGCCTGGAGACAGGTAATGCTTCCCTAAAGAATTAAGGTTTTAGCTGAGACGTAAAAGATAAGTAAGAGTTGGCTAGATGAAGTGGTGGGGTCAGGAGGGCTTCAGCCTGACATTGGGAGGTAAATAAAGCGGTGAGTCAGAAGGGCTTCAGCCTGACATTGGAAGGGCATGATAAGTTGAAAACACTGAGAGAAGCTCCATGTTGCAGGCTCATAAAAAGATGAGGTGGCAAGAGATGTGGAGGAGAGCTGGGAAGGGGCCAGATGTCTAGGCTTTGTTTAAGGAGTCTGAGACTTTACCCTAAAGAAAATGGGAAATGTATGAAGTTTAAGCCTGGGAGTGAAATAATCCTGTCACATTGGCTGCTGTGTGGAGAATGAATTGGGCAAGGGCAAGAATGGATGTAGGAGGCTTACTAGGCTATTGTAGTAGTCCATGCAAAAGGTTATGGTGACTTGAATTAGGATGGTGGCAGTGAAGAGGGAGGGATGTGTGGCTTCAGGAAGTATTTAGGGATAAAATTTGTAGGACTTGATTGATGATGTGTGCAGGATGAGAGTGAAGAGGAGTCTAGTGTCAAGGCTAATTTCCAGGTTTCTTATAGAAGTGTCTGTGAAAGGGTTGACTTTGATTGAGATAGTAGATGCTGGAGGAAGAGGAATTCCTCGGGGTGAAACATCTAGATGATGAGGTGTAGCAAGAAGTTACATACTTGGACTTGGAACTCAGAAGGGATATCTACGCTGAATATGTAAAATTTGGGATAGTGACATAGTTTGGATATTTGTTCTCTCCAAATTTAATGTTGAAATTTGATCCCCAGTGTTGGAGGTAGAGCCTAGTGAGAGGTCTTTGGGTCATGGGAGCGGATCCCTCATAAACTGCTTGGTGCAGTCCCTGCATAATGAGTGACTTTTCCCTCAGAGCTGGTTATTTAAAAGAGGCGGCTGGGTGCGGTGGCTCACGCTTGTAATCCCAGCACTTTGGGAGGCCGAGGCGGGCGGATCACGAGGTCAGGAGATCGAGACCACGGTGAAACCCCGTCTCTACTAAAAATACAAAAAATTAGCCAGGCGTGGTGGCGGGCGCCTGTAGTCCCAGCTACTCGGAGAGGCTGAGGCAGGAGAATGGCGTGAACCTGGGAGGCGGAGCTTGCAGTGAGCCGAGATTGCGCCACTGCATTCCAGCCTGGGCGACAGAGCGAGACTCCGTCTCAAAAAAAATAAATAAATAAAAATAAAAATAAAAAATAAAAGAGGGTGGCAACCTTCCCCTCTCTCTCTTCTCTCCTTTTTTTTTTTTTGAGATAGAGTCTCGTTCTATCACCCAGGCTGGAGTGCAGTGGCATGAACTGGGCTCACGGTAACCTCAGCCTCCCAGATTCAAGTGATTCTTCTGCCTCAGCCTCCTGAGTAGCTGGGATTACAGGCATGCACCACCACACCCAGCTAAGTTTTGTATTTTTAGTAGAGACGGGAGTTCACCGTGTTGGCCAGACTGGTCTCAAACTCCTGACCTCAGGTGATCCACCTGCCTCAGCCTCCCAAAGTGCTGGAATTACAGGCGTGAGCCACCACGCCCAGCCTTCCCTCCTCTCTTGGCATGTGATGTCTGCTCCCTTTCCCCTTCTGCCATGAACGGAAGTACCCTGAAGCTCTCATCAGAAGTGGATGCTGGTGCCTTGCTTCTTATACAGCCTAGAGAACTGTGAGCCAAATAAACTCTTTTCTTTAGAAATTACCCAGTCTCAGGTATTTCTTTTTTCTTTTTTTATATCAGTCGCAAGTATTTCTTTTTTCTTTTTTTTTTAGACAGAGTCCTACTCTGTTGCCCAGGATGGAGTGCAGTGGCATGATCTCAGCTCACTGCAACCTCTGCCTCCTGGGTTCAAGTGATTCTTCTGTCTCAGCTTCCCGAGTATTTGGGTTTACAGGCACACATCACCATGCCTGGCTAATTTTTGTATTTTTAGTAGAGATGAGGTTTCACCATGTTGGCCAGGCTGGTCTCGAACTCCTGACCTCAGGTGATCTGCCCGCCTCGGCCTCCCAAAGTGCTGGGATTACAGGCGTGAGCCACCGTGTCCAGCCTCAGGTATTTCTTTATAGCAAAGTAAATGGACTAAGAGTCAGCATAATGGTGGTAAATGAAGTCACAGAAGAGGATGACATTGCTTTGGGGATATCTGCAGAATGAGAATGTAAGAAAGCCTAAGATAGCACCCTGAGCTGCTCTCTATATTTAAAATTGTTGTGTGCGTATGTATATATATGTATGCATATATATATGCATTCAAATTATACCTTTAGAATGTGTTACTTTTTGGAATGTGTACAAATTATATTGTGTCTAGAGTTGGGGAATATAATTGGAAATATATTTTATTTATTTATTTATTTATTTATTTATTTTTTGAGATAGGGTCTCACTCTGTTTCCCAGTCTGGATTGCAGTGGTGCAATCTCAGCTAACTGCAACGTCTGCCTCCCGTGCTCAAGTGATCTTCCTGCTTCAGCCCCATGAGTAGCTGGGACTACAGGCCCTCACCACCACACCTGGCTATTTTCATTTTTTTTATTTTGTAGAGCTGGGGTTTCGCCATGTTGCCCAGGCTGGTCTCAAACTCCTGAGCTCATGCCATCTGCCTTCCTCAGCCTCCCAAAGTGCTGGGATTACAGGCTATTTTATTTTTAAACAAACTCTTCTTGAGTGTTACTATATTTGAGGCACTATGTTGATAAATGTTAGTGATTTAACAGACCTGAATTATAGGTTCTTTTTTCAAATTGTATGCTAATTATCTGCAGAGACAGAAAAAGAGACAAGATGTTTTCTAAATGCTATGGTAGAGATGAGCATGGGATGTTATGGAGCACAGTCATGGTGTAGGACTGTGATTAAGGAAAGCTTCCTGAAGGAGCTAACACTTGAACACAGTCCTAAAAGATGAGTGGCAAAGAAGACAGAGAAAGGCTCTTACCACCTCTCACAGTTTCAGGGGCTGTATAAAGGTCAAATTGCGGGAGGACTGTAAGGTGTCCAGTGGATTTGGCACTTAAGAGGTCAGTGGTAAACTCATTTACCACAGTGACAGGTGGGATTAGAAGCCAGATTGGATCACAGAGTTGAAGAATTAATGAGAAGAGAGAAGTCAGAAGTCTTCTAAGGTGGGGCCTGAGTTTCTGTGTTTCAGTGTCCTCGCTGCCATGTGTAATCCCTGGCACATAGTGTTTGTCCTGTTAGCTTTGGACGGAAGAGAGCCACTTCCCTCTCTGGGATAAGATGCATGTGTGTGGAGAGGATGAGTCCAGATCGCTGTGCTCCATCGGCATTCTAGAGGGAGCATCTGCAACTCTTTACCTGCATGCTTTTTTCTTTTTTCTTTTCTTTCTTTTTCTGTGAGATGGAGTTTCACTCTTGTTGCTCAGGCTGCAGTGCAGTGGTGCAATCTTGTCTTACGAAAACCTCTGCCTCCCAGGTTCAAGCTATTCTCCTGCCTCAGCCTCCCAAGTAGCTGGGATTATAGGCATGCGCCACCACGCCCAGCTAATTTTGTATTTTAGTGGAGACGGGGTTTTACCATGTTGGTCAGACTGGTCTTGAACTGACCTCAGGTGATCCACCCACCTCGGCCTCTCAAAGTGCTAGGATTATGGCATGAGCCACTCCGCCTGGCCTGCATGCTTTTTTCTGACCATACAGGGAGGCCAAGTGCAGTCCCACAGCCAGAATTCTGTCTTAATCTACTTCTAGCATTTTTATTTTTTATTTATCTTTTTCTGTCTCTCATGGTTGAGTGCCTGATACTCTTATTTAATTTAATTAATTAATTAATTTTTTTGAGACAGTGTCTCACTCTGTCACCCAGGCTGGAGTGTAGTGGCATGGTCTCAGTTCACTGCAGCCTCCACTTCCCAGTCTTAAGTGATCCTCCCACCTCAGCCTCCTGAGTTGCTGGGACTACAGGCATGCACCACCATGCCTAGCTAATTTTTGTATTTTTTGTAGAGACGGTTTCACCATGTTGCCCAGGCTAATGTCGAACTCCTAGGGTCAAGTGATGTGCCTGCCTTAGCTTCCCAAAGTGCTGGGATTATAGGCGTGAGCCATTGCACCCGGCCGTATGTTTTATTTTTCTCATTTAGTACGATACCAAAAACATTTCTCTATACCATTAAAAAATTTTTTTAAGTTTATGCAGCCATTTTAAGTGGCTGCATAAACTCTCATTTAGATGTTTATTTGAACATTTAGTTTAAAATTCTTTTCGCTTTTAACTGTTCATTTTGAAATAATTTCTCATTTACAAAAGAGTTGTAGAAATATTACAAAGAACTCCCATATATCCCCTTCAGCTAGCTTATTGTGATGTCTGTCAGATTTCTCAACTGCAAAGTTACTCTGTTCCCCTCTGTTAATAATTAGTGAGGAAATAGTTTAAAACTATTTTATATCTTATTTCTTATTTATTTGTTTATAAGAGACAGGGTCTTGCTCTGTCACTAAGGCTGGAGTGCAGTGGCATGATCTTAGCTCATTGCGGCCTCTAACTCCTGGGCTCAAGCAATCCTCCTTCCTCAGCCTCCCAAGTAGCTGGGACTACAGGCACATGCCACTACGCCTAGCTAATCTTAAAATTTTTTCTAGAGATGGAATTTTGCTGTGTTGCCCAGGCTGGTCTTGAACTCTTGGCCTCATGTGATCCCCCTACTTTGGTCTCCCAAAGTGCTAGTATTACAGGCATGGGCTACTGTGCCTGGCCTATATCCCATTTCTTTTTCTTTTCTTGAGACAGAGTCTTGTTCTCTTGTCCGGGCTGGAGTGCAGTGGCACCATCTTGGCTCACTGCAACCTCCGCCTCCCGAGTTCAAGCAATTCTTCTGCCTCAGCCACACAAGTAGCTGAGATTACAGGTGCGTGCCACCATGCCTGGCTAATTTTTGTATTTTTAGTAATATGGGGTTTCCCCATGTTGGCCAGGCTGGTCTCGAACTCCTGACCTCAAGTGATCCGCCTGCCTCGGCCTCCCAAAGTGCTGAGATTACAGGCCTGAGCCACTGTGTCTGGCCCTGTATCCCATTTCTTGTAAAACTTGTACACATTAATTTTAGCATCCATTGATGTTTCTTAGGTGAATTATTACTATAATGGTTCCTAAATGGTGATTTTCTAATTACATTATTCCTTCTATTTTCATCAGCTGTCATTTCACTCTGAGAGCTTTCTCCCCTCTTCGTTTATTAGATTCTTATTTAATGGATTATTTATCTTGATGCTGAATTGCTCCATATCTGACCAGTAGGAGCTCCTCAGGCTGATTCCTTTTTCCTTTTGACCTGTTCTCTCTCTGAGCGTTTTCCCACTTTCAGGCACAACAAGGTGGCCCAGACTTATCTTACACCTTCTCTGCCCCAGCCTTAGAGTCAGCCATTCTTCCAAGGAGACCTGCTTCCTTTTTTTTTTTTTTTTAAACAATTGTTTATTAAACTCCTGCTATATGCTATAAGATGATGAGCAAAACCAGACACAATTTCAGCCCTGGCAAGAGAAAAGGGAGGTCGATATTAATCAAGTAATAACATTAATGGGGGCATTTCTCAAGTGAGAGAAGTGCACTAAGGAAAGAAATGTGATTCTATGATAGGGTAATAAAAGATCCTTGACTGGGGAGGGGCAGCTTACCAGTAATTAACTGATCTGAAGAATCAGTAGAAATTAACTTGGTAAAAAGTGAAAGTGGATGGCTGAGTGGGACCAGCATTCAGAAGGCAGGTGCCTGCAGAGAAAGCCATCAGTTTTAACAAGAAATGCTGTATCAGAGATGAAACTAAACCTGTTCCTCATCTTTTCTTCTTGCTTCAAACATAAATTTGAAAAATCATTTGTGCTGTCTTTAGCCTCATCCTTTCCCCAAACTTCACATTGTTCTGGGTTTTAGGTGTCTCACATTTTTTTTCTCCCAGAAGACCCATGACTCCTCTTGAATATTAAGTGCCTTTTTCTATCTGTGTCCTAAACCTTTTTTAAAAAAATAATTTCAACTTTTATTTTCAATTCAGTGAGTACATGTTCAGGTTTGTTACATGGGTATTGTGTGATGCTGAGATTTGGAGTATGATTGATCCTGTCACCCATGTACTCAGCATAGTACCCAACAGTTCATTTTTTAACCCTTGCGCCTTCACCCCTCATCCCCATCTAGTAGTCTCCAGTGTCTGTTATTGCCATCTGTGTGTCCGTAAGTACCCAATGTTTAGCTGCCACTTACAAGTAAGAACATGTGGTATTTGGTTTTCTGTTCCTGAGTTAATTTGCTTAGGATGATGGCCTCCAGCAGCAACCATGTTGCTGCAAAGACCTGAATTCATTCTTTTTTATGGCTGCACCCTGCTTCTTGTTAGTGGAGAATAGTGTTTCAAAACCAAGATTTACGGAGGTTACGGTGAGCTGAAATCGCACCATTGCACTCCAGCCTGGTCAACAAGAGCGAAACTCCGTCTCAGAAAACAAAAACAAAAACAAAAACACCACCAAAATCTAGGTACTAGATATGCTTCATGCTGTTTATGACCACTGCCAGGCTCTTTCTGTGGGCAGAGCTAAAGAATATATGTGGGGGGGGTGGGCACAGTGGCGCATGCCTATAATCCCAGCACTTTGGGAGGGCAAGGCAGGAGGATCATTTGAGTCTAGGAGTTTGAGACCAGCCTGGGCCACATAGCAAGACCCTGTCTCCACAAAAAGTTAAAAATATTTTAGTAGCTGGACATGGTGACACGTGCCTATGGTCCTACCTACTTGGGAAGCCGAGATGGGAGGATCACTTGAGACCAGGAGGTCGAGGTTGCAGTGAGGTATGATCACGCCACTGCACTCTGGTCTGAACGACAGAAGCAGTGTTTAAAAAGAAATTATATGTGTGTATACACACAAATGTACACACACTATCTGCACTGTATTTATTTTTTATATCTTTGTATATATACACACACATATATACACATATGTATACACATATATGTACATATACACACACACATATATATTTCTGTATTATTGTTAGTTTTGAGACAGAGTCTCTCTTTGTCGCCCAGGCTGGAGTGCAGTTGCATGTTCTCAGCTCACTGCAGCCTTCACTGCCTAGGCTCAAGCGCTCCTCCCACCGCAGACTCCTGAGTGACTAGGACTACAGGCACGTGCCACGAGGCCTAGCTAATTTTTAAATTTTTTGTAGAGACAATTTTTTTTCTTTTTTTTTGAGACAGAGTCTCACTCTGTCACCCAGGCTGGAGTGCAGTGCCGTGATCTGGGCTCACTGCAACCTCTGCCTCCCCAGTTCGAGCGATTCTCCTGCCTCAGCCTCCCAAGTAGCTGGGATTACAGGTGTCCACCACCATGCCCAGCTATCGAGACAATTTTTTGTAGAGACTATATTGCCCAGGCTGGTCTCAAACTCTGGGCTCAAGTGATCCTTACGCCTTGGCCTCCCAAAGTACTGGGATTACAGATGTGAGCCACCACACCTGGTTATATATTAAAAACCATTTTTTTTTTCCCCACGGAATACCTCCGATTTCAATACAAGTCAAAAGATTAATTCCAGTTTTTCCTTTCCATATTTGTAACTTTCTTCTCCATCATTGGGAAATCTTGTTCCCATTAGCTTCAATACATTTACTTACCCGGTCAATCCCAAATCACCTGTTGCCACAACCTAGACCCCTCACAGGACTAATGTCTCTCTCTCCCCTTTCACCCCAGGCACGTGTGACTCTCCCTAAAGCCTACTGGTTTTTAGATTAAATTATTTAGAAAGGAAGGGATAGAGGGACTTCATTTCTTTTATGGATGCATAGTACCTATTTTGTGTATGTACCATAGTTGATTCAACCCCTGTTGAAGGACATTTGGAGTACATTGAGTCTTATTCTGTTATGTTACAAATAGTGCTGCAGTAAGTGGCCATTCACATAAGACTTTTTGTATTTTTGTCAGTGTATCTTTGGGATAGTTTCTTAGAAGTGAGACTGTTGGGTTAAAGGGTTAAAAGCATGTGTAATTTTGTCAGATATTTTCAAATCTCTTCCACCACCAGTAATGTATGAAAGAGCCTGTTTTTACCCCACAGCCTCACTTCTAGAATGTGTCTGACTTTTGTCCTAGCGGCGAGTTTGAAATTACATCTCTCACAGGATCTCGGGATATTGTTCTCCTTGTCTTGGAGGCTTTGGCTTCCTTTAAGCTCTTTTTTGCTCTTGTGTATGTTGTCTACTTTCGGAAATCAGTTTCTTCCTTGGGATTTGTTTTACTCTTGTCATTTGAAGATTGTTTTTGCTAATGGAAAAGACTGAAATAAAACAGGTGATTACTTCAGCCTTCTCACTGCCATATTTGTTGAAAGAATGGGTACATCTGTTGACTCACTGACTGTTGCGTGTCTGCCAGAGCCTTGGGCTGTGGTCACTGTATGGTTGTGACAACTTAGCATCACATCTCTTGCATTCAGCACAGAAAGAAGGGAGAGGGGTGGTGCCAGCCACCTCTGCCCCCTTCTAAAAGAAAAGAAAATTCTTTCCAAGAACCACTTGCCTTTTGTGCGCAGACTACTTACAACTTAAATTTTTAGTTGTTTTCGGTGGGAAGTTTGGACAAGATATATAGTTCTTTGTGTAGTTAGAAATACAAGTTTCTGATTTCTTTTTCTTTTCTTTTTTCTTTTTCTTCTTTCTTTTTTTTTTTTTTTAGACAGAGTCTTGCTCTGTTGCCCAGGCGGGGGTGCAGTGGTGTGATAATGGCTTACTGTACCTCAAACTTATGGGCTCAAGCGATCCTCCTACCTCAGCCTCTCAAATAGCTAGGACTACAGGCCCACGCCACCATGCCTGGCTGATTTTTAAATTTTTTCTGGAGACAGGAACTTACTATGTTGCACAGGCTGGTCTCGAATTCCTGGCCTCTCAAAGTGCTAGGGTTACAGGCATGAACCACCATGCCTAGCTATCAAGTCTCTGATTTCTATTTCACTTAAAACTTTATGTATTTACTTTTACAAATACAAACATTAAAAATAAATATATGGATAAATAAATACCTTGTCAAAGTATTCCATCTGAACCCACTTTTCAGAGATAATTATTGTCAATAGTTTGGTGTATATTCTTTTATGTATGTACTAGATACTTAGTCTTTTTTTTTTTTTCTCTTTGAGATGGTGTCTCACTGTGTCATCCAGGCTGGAGTACAGTGGTGCAACCTTGGCTTACTGCAACCTCAACCTCCTGGGCTCAATAAATCCTACCTTAGCTTCCCAATTAGTTGGGGCTATACCACCAGTACAGGCACATACCACCATGCCTGAATAATTTTTTTTATTTTTATTATTGAGATGGAGTCTCGCTCTGTCGCCCAGGCTTGGAGTGCAGTGGCACGATTTCGGCTCACTGCAACCTCCGCCTCTTGGGTTCAAGCGATTCCCCTGCCTCAGCGTCCCAAGTAGCTGGGACTACAGGTGCGTGCCACTGCACCCAGCTAATTTTTTTTTTTTTTTTTTGAGATGGAGTCTTGCTCTGTTGCCCAGGCTGGAGTGCAGTGGCGCGATCTAGGCTCCCTGCAAGCTTCACCTCCCGGGTTCACACCGTTCTCCTGCCTCAGCCTCCCGAGTAGCTGGGACTACAGGCGCCCGCCACCATGCCTGGCTAATTTTTTTTTTTTTTTTTTTTAAGTAAAGACAGGGTTTCACTATGTTAGCCAGGATGGTCTCGATCTCCTGACCTCGTGATCCACCCGCCTCGGCCTCCCAAAGTGCTGGGATTACAGGCGTGAGCCACCGCGCCCGGCCTAATTTTTTGTATTTTTAGTAGAGACGGGATTTCACAGTGTTAGCCAGGATGGTCTCGATCTCCTGACCTCGTGATCCACCCACCTTGGCCTCCCAAAGTACTGGGATTATAGGCATGAGCCACCCCGCCCGGCCCTGACCAATTTTTAAAAAATTTTTTTTGTAGAGACAGGGTCCTCCTACTGTGTTGCCCAGGTTGGTTTAGAATTCCTAGGCTCAGGTGATCCACCAGCCTCAGCCTCCTAAAGTGCTGGGCTTATAGGTATGAGTCATGGCGCCCAGCCCTTAATCTTAATTTTTAAATATTATTGTCATCTTCGTTTGTTGTTGCCAGTATGGGGCCATATATATACATAACTATTCTACAGCTAGATTTTTTTCACTTAGCAGTATGTTCTAGACACACTTCCCGGTTAGTACATGCAGATATGCCTCATTCTTTCCAGCTGGTACATTATATTCTACACTGTTATTCTCCTGCCCTGGCAGATACTTTATTCACCTTCGTTTCTTCTGTGTACTGGCAGCTGGTCTCTGTTACCTGCATCATCTGGGCTTCCTTGCCTTCTGGCTTCCAGCTGGGATCAGCTGATAAAAGACACTGCCAGGAGATCTGAGGGCCAATGTTGGGAGATGACTCCCAGATGAAACACAGTAGCAGACTATGTTTTATCCCCCATTGTCCCTTGCCATGGTTCTAGTAGCAGCTATGCTCATTGTCTGTGATCACTGCTCTTGTAGGGTGGCTTCTCTTCTCCAGCCAGCTCTTGCTGGGCTCCAGTGACACCCTTCTCTTCTTTTGCCCTTTCGGGTTGAAGGGTAGAAATAGCTTCCTGCCGTTGCTAGTCCCTGGCTGCTTCACCATTCCTTGTTGGTTCCTTTAAATGCTGCTCACAACAGCGATAAAAAATCCTGCCATTAAACTTCCTTCAGTTTACTCCTTTGCATATGCCATCTCTTTCCTGCTAAGACCTCAATGGATGTGACCAGGGAGACTTACCATAATTTAATTATTGGGTCCCTATTATTGGGCATTTAAACTGTTTCTAGTATCTTGCTGTTATACTCAAGAGTTGCTAATGAACATTCATGTACATGTCCTTTTTAATATTTGTGGGAGTATCGTTTGAGAAAAAAGTCATAGGAATAGAAAGACTGGGTTAAGGTATATGAATATTACAAATTTCAGTAGATACTTCTAAATTGTTCCTGAAGGAGTCTACCAATTTACATTTCTACAATGTGTTGTTTGATTTTTTTAATAGTAAAAAATTAATGGAGGCAGTACTTGTGACTTTATAAAAAATACTTTTTTTAAGAGACAGCGTCTTTGTTGCCCAGGCTGATGTGCAGTAGCATGATCGTAACTCACTGCAGCCTCGAACTCCTGGGCTCAAGCAATCTTCCCGCCTCAGCCTCCCAAGTAGCTGGGACTATAGGCACATGCCACCATGTCCAGCTAATCTTAAAATTTTTTGTAGAGATGGGGGTCTCATCTCATCATCTTGCCCAGGCTGGTCTCGAACTCCTGGGCTCCTGTAGTCCTCCTGCTTCGGCCTCTCAGGTCTGAGCTGCCATCCTAGGCCCTATGACAAATAAATTTAATTCAGAAGTGTACAAAGGGAAAAGTAAAAGTCCTCCAAGTCTCACCTGCTTCTCATCATCCCATCCTATTCCCTATAGGTAAGCATGCTAACAGCTGTATAGCCTGTCAGGCCTTTCTCCCATTTTTATATGTGCATGCTTAGCATAGAGTAAATTGAGTGCATTTATATGTATAAAGTAAACTCATTCGTGTATGTGTGTATATGTATCTCTTTCTCTATTTGAGATAACATATTTCTAGACTCCGTTCTCTTCCATTGACCTGTTTTTTCCTCTGCCAGTACCTATCTACCTTAGTAATTATAGCTTTGAGTTGGTTCGATATCTGGCAAGGCAGATTCTCATCCCATTATTTTTCATTTTAAGAAATTTCTTGGCCCTTCTTGGGCATGAACTCTTCAGATTATCTTTAGATGCAAGTTCAGAAAATTCATGGATTTTGACTGGAATGAAACTGAATTTATAGAAAACTCACATTTCAGGAAAACTGACATATTTCAAATTGAATCTTCTCACCTAAGAACCTCTTTCGCCAGGCGTGGTGGCTCACACCTGTAATCCCAGCACTTTGGGAGGCCGACGTGGGCAGATCACAAGATCAGGAGGCCATCCTGGCCAACATGGTGAAACCCCATCTCTACTAAAAATACAAAAAAATCAGCTGGGCGTAGTGGCGCGTGTCTGTAATCCCAGCTACTCAGGAGGCTGAGGCAGGAGGAACGCGGGGAGGTGGAGGTTGCAGTGAGTTGAGATCATGCCATTGCACTCCAGCCTGGGCGACAGAGGGAAACTCCATCTCGGGGGAAAAAAAAGAACCTCTTGTGTCTTTATTTACTCAGATATTTTATGTTCTTTGGTGAAAGTCTTGCCCATTTCTTGCTAAGTTTATTTTTAGTTATTTTATAGATTTTGTTGCCATCATGAATGGAATTTTTTCACTTTACGTTTTCTTTTCTTTCTTCTCTTTCCCTTTCTTTCTTTCTTTTCTTTCTTTCTTTCGACATGGTCTTGCTCTGTCACCCAGGCTGGAGTACAGTGGCATGCTTACAACTCATTGCAGCCTCAACCTCCTGGGCTTAAAGGATCCTCCTGCCTCCTGAGTAGCTAGGACCACAGGTGCATACTACTAGGCCTGGCTAATTTTTTTATTTTTCTTTTGTAGAGATAGGATCTCATCATGTTGCCTAGGCTGGCCTCAAACTCCAGGGCCCAAGCAGTTCTCCTGCCTCAGCCTACCAAAGTTCTGGGATTATAGGCGTGAGCCACTGTACCCAGCCCACCTAACATTTTCTAATTGGTTATTGCTGGTATGGTTTTTAAGAATGTGTTGATTTTTGTAAATTAATCTTATAATCACCTAGTTTATTGAACTTCCTATTCTAATGATTTTTTAATATACTCTCTTGGCTTTCCTAGGTGGACAATTATCTGTAAATTATAATGTTTTGTCACACCATTATTAATATTTATACATCATTTTTTTCTCTTATGTCATTGTCATTTCATGGCTGAGATATCTGATTGGGCTTGGTTGGGGGCCTGACCCAGGGCAGTCTTCTTGGCCAATGTTACATTTTACATTTAAGGTGTACCTGCTATGCATCCTTTTACATCAAAGGATGCACAGCAGGTACAGTAGCAGGGTGGGTGAATTCCAGACAGATCTTGAGGATAGAAACAACAAGGCAACGTTTAATGAATAGAAAGTACAATGACTAGAGCACAGGGCACAAATGAGGTTGAGAGAAGCAAGAGATGGATTGGAGAGTAAATCGAGGCTCAGTCAGAAGCCGCTAGGCTTTAAGGAGCAATTACTTTATTCAGAGGAGTTGAGAATTGAATGAAAGCTGTGTTAGGCAGAATGGCTCTTTAAAGATACCCACACCCTAATCCCTGGAACCTATGAATTTGTTACTCGACATGGCACAAGGGACTTCACAGATATAATTAAGGTTTTGGGTCTTCAAATAGGGAGATTATCCTGGATTATTAAGGTGGGCCCAATATAATTACATGGGCCCCCAAAAGCAAAGAAGTTTCTCCAGCTGGAAGAGAAGCAAGGTATGGTAGAGGGGGAATTTGGAGAGATTCAAAGAGTGAGAGAGCCTGAAGGGGACCACATGGAAAGCATGAAAAGGACTGTAGGCGTGAAGGCTGGCCCCTGGTGGATAACCAGCCAGGAAACGGGGGCCTTGTGCCTCCAGCTGCACGAACTGAGTTCAGCCAACAGCCTGAGTGAGCGTGGAAGTGGATTCTTCTCCAGGGCCTCCAGAAAGGAACACAGCCCTACCAGAACCTTGGTTTTGGCCTTGTGCGACTCTAAGCAAGGATCCAGCTGAGCCTCACCATACCCAGATTTTGGCCTTCAGAACTCTGAGATAATTTTGTGTTGTTTTAAACTGCTAAGTTTGTGACACTTTGCCACAGCAGCAGTAGAGAACGAATGCAAAGGGGTTTAAGCAGGGATATTGTCAGATTTTGTGTTATTAAAAGACTTCTTGTGCCATGTGGAAATGGATTTGGGGAATGTAAATTTGGAGGCAGGGAAACGTGTTTGTGGGAATGCTGTGATAGCACAGTCTAGGGTAGTGATCATGGGAAGGGGATATGATTTGAAATATATCTGGGAGGCTAGAATTGCCAGAACTAGTTAGGGACTGGATATCAGCGGCTGGCGGGGGAAGCAAGGATGATTGCTGCTTTCTAGCTTAGGCGCTGGCTGATGATGAAGCTGTTTTTTGAGATGGGGATGAGCAGGTTAGAAGATGCAATGATATGAAAGTGACAACTCTTAAGTTGTTCTTCATTTGGAAATTCTTTCTATAGATACTTTAAGAGAGAATATATCAATAAGATGAGTGCTTTGTCTTTTAAGAACGAAACTTTTTTCTTTTCTAGGTCATTTAGGAAATTGTAAATCATGTGAAGATGGGACTCTTGGTATTTGTGCGCAATCTGCTGCTAGCCCTCTGCCTCTTTCTGGTACTGGGATTTTTGTATTATTCTGCGTGGAAGCTACACTTACTCCAGTGGGAGGAGGACTCCAGTAAGTATAGTCACTCTAGCTCACTCCAGGAGAAGCCTGTTGCAGGTCAGTTACTGGTTTTTCGTGTGGCTGCATCTCTCATATTCTTCAGAGATGGGCAATGAGAGTAAACTGAACATTTCTGGGACTTTGGCCTAGAAATTGCCTGCCATTTTAGCTGGTATAGGCTGAGAACTTTGATGTTTTTTAAAAACTGCATGCCATGACAAATCTCAGTTCCTTTTACAAACTTGGTGAGAATGTGCTATTCTTCAATAAAAACCCAAACTATACTCATACTTCTAGTTCTTGAACGCTTTTGTTCTTTCTAATTGCTGTAGCATATTGCCACTCTATTTTGCCATTTATTGCCTTAGGGATTAGTATTGAACTTGGTTTCCATCTGTCCTTAAAACATTCATCTTTATGTTGAATTTTCAACATAATATTGTCTCTGTTTCGTTTTCCCTAAAGAAACTTTGTCTACTGAATCTTCGTAGCTGTCGCTGCTATTGAACTTGCACCTGGCTACAATAATGGCTTACTTTCCCTACCCAGTAACTCCTAATTTTTTTCTTCTCTTTGTGCGCTTTGTCTCATGTGTTACATAGTGTTTTCCACATAGCTGGAATCCCACTAGTTTGGTTTCTGTTTACCTGATGTGGCCTGTGTTTTGGTTCTAGGCTTGCAGTTGAAGGGCTTACATTGATCAGCACCAGCCTTTGCACATTGTTTTCTTGGCTGTAGCTTGAAATATCACACAGTGACCACAGTGGTTTTCTTTGTGGTTATTTTGTCTGACTGTTATCTGAGCTTAGTGTGGGAAATAATATAAAATCAGAACAGAGTGGCCTGTTTTGACCTGCAGTGCTATGTCTTCTCTTAAAATAGTTTTATTTTTACTAACATCTACCAGATACCAGTATAGAACTCACTTGAGGAGAGAGTCAGTCTCTAGGTATGAGGTGAAAGTGAGCTGCAGTGAGTGGGAAGAAGCAACGGGCAATTGGCCTGTTGTTGTTCTAAGACCCTAACATGGGAAGTATTACAATGAAGTAGCTCATTTATTTCTCCATGGCTCAAACTACTGAGACAGTTCCAAGCCAGTTTTTAAAATATAGTGTTATATCCTTAATTTATTGTTTTATATAGAATGTTTAAGTGCCTTTTAAATGCTTAGCTTATAATCATCACTAATTACTTGTGTTTCAAAAGTTTACTTAAATTTCTCTGCACTGACTTATTTTTAAAACCAAGGAGACTACCCAGGATAAGGAGTGTTTATATCAGTGAAATGCAGAATTCTGTATTTAGAGGTATTCATTGTCTGTATTGGTAGTGGTGGATCCATCTGTATCAATAATATAGATGGAAATGTGTGTGAAGAACAAGGGTCTCCTTTTCCGCTAAGAGCTGCTGACCTGTAGAAGACATAACCAAGGATCAGATAAGATTTTCCTAGATCAGTAGGGAAGGGAATTAACTTTATAGAAGACTCATTGTGTTTCAGGCATTAGGCTAGACAATTTACAAATATAATTTCATTTAATGTAATTCTTACTACAGTTTTGTGAAGATGCCATTATTATCCCCATTTTCCAGTTGAGCAAACTGAAACACTTTAATTTACCAAGGTTATATTGTTGGAACTGGAATTCAATTCCTGTCTTTAAAACCTATGTTTATTATTTTATTGAAAAATATAATAAATACTGAAGGCAAGACTTAATTTAATATTCTACCTGGTAAAAAGAGAGAGAGAAAGGGGCTCAGAGAAGTAATAGTAGAGAGTGTCAGGAAGGGGGTGTGAAAAGAAAAGGAGGGAAAGAGAGAAAGTTATCAAAAGAAGACAGAGAAGCTTATTAGGTTTGAAGGTGACAAGGTGCTATTCACTTGGGCTGTAGGCTTCAGAAGTTTATTGCTAGTTATCTGCTATCCTTTCCATTAATTGTTAGCTGACTAACCAGTATTTATAGCTTTTCTATTCTGACTCCTAAGCCTTTTAGATGTTTGACTTTGAATAGGTTGTTTAGACCATCTCACCAAAGCATACTATTTTCTGTGCTGTAATATCAGAGAACAGAGTAATAGGACCCACCCTGCATGGCTTACTAAATCAGACGGGTCCGCTATTTTTTTTTTTTTGGAGATGAGGTCTCACTCTGTTGCCCAGGCCAGAGTGCAGTGGTGCAGTCATAGCTCACTGTAGCCTTGACCTGCCAGGCTCAAGCGATCCTCCTACCTCAACCTCTGGAAGCAGCTGGGACCACAGACTCACACCACCATTCCTGGCTAATTTTTGTGTCTTTTGTAGAGATGGGGTTTAGTCATGTTGCCCAGGCTGGTCTCAAACTCCTGGGCTCAAGTGGTCTGCCTGCCTTGGCTTCTCAAAGTGGTGGGATTCCAGGCATGAGCCACTGTGCCCGGCCAGAGAGGAGTCCTTTACTTAGAGTCAAGCTGAAGGAGCGTCACAACCCCGGAGACTGTTATGTTGTGAAATTTAGGCTGCGTTTTAATAATACTGATGATGATAAGATGAAATAGTAATTTATTGATTACTGTATCTACTATATGTCCGTAAGATAGCAGGGTCTTTATATTTGGAATCTTATTTGATCCTCATAGTTTTTATTGGTTATTATTATCCTCATTGTACAGATACAGAAACTGAGGCTTCAGAGAGGCTGTGTAATCAAGAGTTTGTGTGCCTTTCATCTGAGGAGGGTGAGGACAATCCCAAGTTAGAAAAATAAATGTCTTTAGCATTATTTTTCCTTAATGTTTAGAATATTAATAAGTTACTCAGATAACCTATTGGAATTTCTCCATGGTAGGGGGAAGAGCCTAGAGTTGGTTTTTGGTTTTGGTTTTTGACACAGGGTCTCACTGTGTCACCCAGGCTAGAGTTTTGTGGTGTGATCTCGGCTCACCGCAGCTTCAACCTCCTGGGCTTCTACCTCAGCCTCCCAAGTAGCTGGGACTACAGGTGTGCACCACCACACCCAACTAATTTTTCAAAATGTTTTTGTAGAGATGGGGTTTCTCCATGTTGCCCAGGCTGGTCTCAAACTCCTGAGCTCAAGTGGTCTTCTCACTTCAGCCTCCCAAAGTGCTGGGATTACAGGCATGAGCCACTGCACTTGGCCTGAGGCTAGAGTTTTTTATTATTAAATTATTCATTCAATAAGCAGTATGTTCTTATTATGGTCTGTGTACTGTTCTGGGTAAACTGGATATAAGATGAACATAGTCCTTCATACTCTTAGCCTATAATATGAGAACAAAACAAAACAATTATTATAATATATTGAGTTCTAAAAGAGCAATCTGTATGAAATGCTGTGTTGGAGCATAGGATTCCTTCTAGAGAGAAAATTTATGTTTTCATTAATTCCAAGGTGTATTGTAGAGGGCTACAAACTGCTTTGCCTTGGGTAGTTTAGAGACACTTGTGACCTAGGCTTGGTCAGGTTGCCAAGACTTGAGTCAAATGCTTAATGTGAAAAGCTTCAAGTTTGAGAATAGTCTAGTTATCAACCTGTTTTAAAAAGTACTGTAGAATTATTACACATGTAGTTTGATAAAATACGTATGCATACATATATTTTAATTAATGAACAAATCACCAGTATCTGGAGTTAGAAAGAGTTGGGTGTGCTTGTTTCTTCATCTCCAAAATGAAGATAAAAGACTTATTTCTCGGCCAGACACAGTGGCTCACACCTGTAATCCCAGCACTTTGGGAGGCCGAGGTGGGCAGATCATGAGGTCAGGAGATCGAGACCATCCTGGCTAACACGGTGAAATCCCGTCTCTACTAAAAATACAAAAAATTAGCCAGGCGTGGTGGCACGCCCCTGTAGTCCCAGCTACTTGGGAGACTGAGGCAGGAGAACCGCTTGAACTCGGGAGGCAGAGGTTGCGGTGAGCCTGGGCCACAGAGCAAGACTCAGTTTCAAAAAAAGGACTTATTTCTCTTTGCTCTGATGCTTTATTTAGGTCAGTACCTTGTATAGGAGTCGGGTAGTTGCCTCTTTGCAATAGCCCTTATTTCACAATGGTCCATTTCATGGAAGCCTTGCATATTTTTATTAATTTAAAATTTTACTTATTTCTGCTGGGTATGGTGGTTCATATCTGGAATTCCAGCACTTTGAGAGACTGAGGAGGGAGGATTGCTTGAGGCTGGGGGGATTACTTGAGGCCAGGAGTTTGAGACCAGCCTGGGTAATGTCACGAGGCCATGTCTCTACAAAAAAATTAAAAAATATTATCCAGGCATGGTGGTGCACACGTGTACGGTGTGTGGTATAGCTACTCGAGAGGCTGAGGTAGGAGGATCACTTAGGCCCAGGATGTGGAGGTTGCAGTGAGCTATGATTGTGCCACTGTACTCCGACCTGGGCAACAGCATGAGACCTTGTCTCAAGAAAGAAAGAGAGAGAGAGAAGGAGAGAGGGAGTGAGAGAGGGAGGAAGAGGGAGAGAGAGAGAGAGAAAGGGAGGGAGGGAGGAAGGAAGGGAGGGAGGAAGGAAGGAAGGAAGGAGGGAGGGAGAGAAGGAAGGAAGGAAAGAAGGAAAGAAATTCATTTCTAATTAATAAAGTAGATCTTTCATAGGATTAGTTTCCTGTGCTGTGAGACCTTTAAAACTTCATGACTGAGTGAGGTGGCTCATGCCTATAATCTCAGCACTTTTGGAGGCTGAAGTGGAAGGATTGCTTGAGCCCAGGAGTTCAAGACCAGCCTAGGCAACATAGGAAGACCCTGTCTCCACAGAAAAATAAAAAATTAGCTGAATATGGTGGTACATGTCTATGGTGCCAGCTACTCGAGAGGCTGAGGTGGGAGGATCGTTTGAACCCAGGAAGTCAAGGCTGCAGTGAGCTGTGGTCGCGCCACTGTACTCCAGCTTGTGTGACAGAGTGAGACCCTGTCTCAAAAATGTTTGAAAAGTTAAATTCATGCTACTGTGTTTATCAATTATTACAACTCCCTTTGTGTTCTTCCCTATATTTATAAAAGATTATAACCAGATAAATTATAAAATATGCATTCAGATTACAAAGTACACGTTGATATGCTTGCTCTGGAGAATACTCTCTGGCACATAAGCGGAAGTTGGATCTGATATTAGGAGGACAGGTTGAAGTGAGTTTAATAGACATAGGACATTGTATTAGCTCTTAGTTTTCTGCCTTAAAAATGAAGAGGAGGCTGGCATTTCTGGCCTCTGGCTTAGGGAGGTACTCTGCTTCCGATGGTAAGGAAGTAAGTGGTATCAGAACTAGCCTCCTCTCTATAGGAAGCTATAAAACTGGACAAAAGAAATGAAGCAGTTGTGTCAGCCTGTAGACGATAGGCAGCGTAAAATTTCAGTTCCTGAGAGAAGGAAAACTCGAGGTGAGCGCCACATTTGCTGAGTTTTCTGTCTGAGGACAGTTTCCCAGCCCTGTTCTGTGAGTGGAGTCTAAACAGGCTGTGATGATTTCCCCTGAGCTGAAGAGGCGGAGGTCAGAGTTTGGGCAGCTGAAGCAGTTGGAATCTGTGGGGTGGACCATCATAGGGTAGGGAATTGTTCAGCAAGAGCATCTCAGAAGTCCGTGGGGGCATTCCTGTGAGGCTGAAGCTAAGGACTGGCCTATTATTTATACATGGGGTGAAACCACCTGAAGCTTACCATATAGAGAGCAGCTGGTACAGGATGAATAGAAAAGATACTAGAGGTCAAGTCCTGTTGGGGTGAAAGCAATGCCAGGAACGCTGATGGTCCAGCCCTACCAGTAGAAATAACTCATTAACACTTTGTTAACACCCCTGGCATCCAGCTGAGACCCCAGAAAGGCCATGCCTTATGCATAAAGATCTTACCCAAGAGTAGGATCTACTGTAGACCCACCCTAACAAGACCTAAAGCCAACCCCCAGCAAGACAGATTTCGAAGTTTGGGTCCTATCAAGAGAGGTCAAAAATGCCATGCGCTTTCCTCAGATCCACACTCATGATGCATAAAATCAAGACCACACAAGTTCAGGGCCATCAGGTAGTCATTGAACTATCTGCTAAAATACAAATTGACACTCTTCATAGGAAGATAACAGTATTCATAGTTTTTATGTGTAATATCCACAGTGGCTAATGTTCAAAAAAAGTTACTAAGACATGCAAAGAAACAGGAGAATATCCATATTCAAGAAGAAAAATCTATGGATAAGATGGCCTCAGTGTTGCACTTAGCAGACAAAGTAACTATTATGAATATATTTAAATAATTAAAGGAAAATATGGTAGTGAACAATGAGTAGTCTCAGCAGAGAAATGGAATCTATAAAAAAGAACCAAATGCAAATTCTAGACCTGAAAAGTGTAGTAACTGAAATGGAAGTTTCACTTAACAGCAGATTAGATAAAACCAAAGAAGCCCATGAGCCTGAAGAGAACACAATGGAAATTATCCAGTCTGAACCACAGAAAGAAAGATCGAGACCAGCCTGGCCAACATGGTGAAACCCCGTCTCTACTAAAAATACAAAATTTAGCTGAGCCTGGTGGCACGTGAAATCTCTCTTGCTGCTTGGGAGGCTGAGGCAGGAGAATCGCTTGAACTGGGGAGGCGGAGCTTGTAGTGAGCCGAGATCGCGCCACTGCACTCCAGCCTGGTGACAGAGCGAGACTCCGTCTCAAAAAAAAAAAAGACAATTGGGCAGGAAAAAAATTAACATTTTATTTTTTGAAAATTAATTTCCCATACCTACTCATCTGAAGGAAAAAAAAAAAATAATGGCTGAAAACTTCCTAAGTTTGATGAAAAACATTGACTTACAGATCCAAAACAGAGCCCCCTTATAGAGCCAACCCCAAGAAAGATAAATATTGGGGGAAAAAAACCTAGTTATTATAGTTAGACTTCTGAAATCTAAAAATAAGGAGAGGCTGCTGCTGGTGCTGCTGATGAGCTCGTTTGGTGTGGACCTGGTGCCTCTTTAGTGGAGCAGCAGCTGGTATCTCTGGTGTTCCCTGTGGCCCATGAAATGCCAGGAGAAGCGTTAACACTAAGAGCAACGATCATACTAATTTGAAGGTGGTGGGGCAGATTGGTTCTGTGGTGCAGTTTCACCATGTTAGCCAGGATGGTCTCGATCTCCTGACCTTGTGATCCACCTGCCTCGGCCTCCCAAAGTGCTGGGATTACAGGCGTGAGCCACTGCGCCTGGCCTAGTTTTTGTTTTTTTTGAGACAAGTTTCACTCTGTCACCCAGGTTGGAGTGCAGTGGCGTGATCTCGGCTCACTGCAACCTCTGCCTCCTGGGTTCAAGCAATTCTTTTGCCTCAGCCTCCCAAGTAGCTGGGACTGCAGGCGTGCGCTACCATGCCTGACTAATTTTTTTCGGATGTTTAGTAGAGACGGGGTTTCACCATATTGGCCAGGCTGGTGTCAAAATCCTGACCTCAAGTGATTCACCTGCCTCAGCCTCCCAAAGTGCAAGGATTACAGGAGTGAGCCACTGCGCCCGGCCTAAAATGGTAAATTTTATGTTGCATATATCTTACCACAATAAAAACTTAAAACAAAAAAATGAGACCGGGCACAGTGGCTCAGGCCTATAATCCCAGCATTTTGGGAGGCCAAGGCGGGCAGATCACCAGGTCAGAAGTTCGAGACCAGCCTGGTCAGCACAGTGAAACCCCGTCTCTACTAAAAATACAAAAATTAGCCTGCCGGGTGTGGTGGCATGTGCCTGTAATCCCAGCTACTCGGGAGGCTGAGGCAAGAGAATCGCTTGAACCCAGGAGGCGGAGATTGCAGTGAGCTGAGATCATGCCACTGCACTCCAGTCCGGGCGACAGAGTGAGACTCCATCTCAAACAAACAAACAAACAAACCAGCCAGAGGCAGAGATACCTGGGGTGAAGGATGGGGGAACGGGCCCAGGGCTTCCGTGCTGTCTCCAGGCATGCCACTCTCCAGCACCTCCACGTGTTCAGCGGTCTGGAAACTCTGCAGACCCTATAGCTCAGGGATTTTTATGGAGGATTCGTTATGTATGCAGGATTGACTAAATCATTGGTCATTGGTGATAATAAACTCAACTTTTAGCCCTCCAAACACATTGTTGGTTCCCCTGGTTACCAGCCCTCATTGCGAGGGACTGTCCAGGAACCCACTAAGAGTCACCTCATTAGAACAAAAAATGCTCCTACCACCCAGGAAATCCCAAGGGATTTAGGAGCCCTGTCTCAGGAACTAGGAGCAGAAACCAAATATATATTTCTTATTATATAACCATATCACACAGTATATAAAACTCAGTTGTGTTTCTATATACTGGAAGCACACAAATAGAAAATAAGATTAAACAACATTATTTGCAATAGCATAAAAAAAGATACTTAGAAATAAATCTAAACATATGCAAGACCTCTACACTGAAAACTATAAAAATACTGCTGAGAGGAATTAAAGATCTAAATAAGAGATTAAATAAAGACATCTAAATAAGGAGAGATTTATGATGCCTATGTATTGGAACACTTAATGTTGTTAAAACAGCCCCCATTTTTTTTTTTTTTTTTTTTTTTTTTGAGACAGAGTCTGGCTCTGTCATCCAGGCTGGAGTACAGTGGCAGGATCACAGCTTACTGCAGCCTCAACCTCCCCAGCTTAAGTGATCCTCCTGCCTCAGCCTCCTAAGTATCTGGGACTACAGGCATGCCCAGCCAATTTTTTAAAAACAATTTTATAAAGACAGGGTTTTACATTGTTGCCTAGGCTGGTCTTGAACTCCTGTTGTCAAACAGTCCTCCCACCTTGGCCTCCCAAAGTGCTGAGATTACAGGTGTGAGCCACCTTGCCAGACCTGTTTTTAATTTTTATGTTTTATTTTTGTAGAGATGAGGTTTTGAGTTGTTGCCCAGGTTGGTCTTGAACTCTTGGCCTTAAGTGAAGATCCTCATTTTTTCAAGATCTATAGATTCAATGCAATCCTAATTAAAATTTCAGCAGGCTTAAAAAAAAAGAAATCAATAGCTGATTCTAAAATTTATACGAAAACACAAAGAATCTAGGCTTTGGAAAGTAGAAGTTAGCTTACACTGCTTCACTTCAAGTCTTACTGTGGTAATCAGGACAATACAGTATTGGTGAAAGATCAGTAGACAGAATAGAGTCCAGAAATAGACCATGCATATGTAGTCAATTGAATTTTGATAAAAGTAATAACATAATTCAGTGGGATAGGGAGTCTTTTCAACATACTATGGTGCAATAACTAGATATCTATATAGAAAAATAAGGAACCACAGTTCCTACCTCACACCATATACAAAAATCAATTTTAAGTGGATCATAGACCTAAGTGTAAAATTTATAGAAAAGGAGAAAATCTTCATGCTGTTGTGGTAGCACAAAAAGCATTAACCATTAAAGAAATACTTATCAATTGTATCCATTGAGATTCTTTCTGCTCTTCAAATTGTTCCATCAAGAAAATAAAAAGCAAGCCACATGCTGGGAAAAATATTGGCAAGATACACTGGGCAAAGGACTTGATCCAGAAGATATAAGGAACTCTTACAACTGAATAAGAAGGCAAACAACCTAGTTAAGGAGTTGACAGAGTACTTTCGGGAGACCAAGGTGGGGGGGTCACTTGAGTCCAGGAGTTCAAGACGAGCCTGGACAACACAGTGACACCCCATCTTAAACAAACGAACAAACAAAAACGAACAACAACAAAAAGAAACTGACAAAGGAGTTGAACAGATATTTCATACAAAAAAAATTACAAATGACTGATAAGCACCTTGCTATGGTTTGAATGTTCTTGTCCCTTCCAAAAACTCATGTGTTAGAAACTCAATCCCCAGTGCAACAGTGTTGGGAGATGGGGCCCTTCAGGAAGTGATTGGGTTATGAGCGCTCTGCCCTCATAAATGAATGAATGCCATTATAAAAAGGGCTTGACAGAGAGAGTCTGGTCCCTTTTTGCCCCTTCTGCCTTCTGCCATATGAGGACACGCTGTTTTTCCCTTCCTGTGGTTGCAGCGTTTTAAGGTGCGCTCTTGGAAGATAATACTGGGGCTTTTCCAGACACCAAACCTGCTAATGTTTTGATCTTTGACTTCAGAATCTCCAGAACTATGAGAAAATAAATTTCTTTTTTTTTTTAAAATAAATTACCCAGTCTCAGGTATTTTGTTATAGCACACAGAGTGGATTAAGACACACCTCAAAAGGTTCATCATCATTAGACGTCAGGGAAAGCAAACACCCATTAGAATTGCTGAAATTTAAAGATTGGCATTCTTCAACTTAGCAACTCTCTTGTGTTGTCAAATGGAATGTAAAATGGTACAACCACTGTGGAAAACAATTTGGCAATTTCTTTTGAAGTTAAGCATATATTTAGTACATGACTCAGCAACTCATACTTCCCAAGATAAGTGAAAACCTTTGCCTACAAAAAGAGTTGTAAACAAATGTTGGTGGCAGCTTTATTAACAATAGCCAGGTACTGGAAACAACCTAAATTTCCATCAGTAGGTAAGTAAAACAAATATACACCTTAGACAAAAATAAATTTCAGCTAGATTAGATATTTAACTGTAAAGAACTAAATTAAAATACTAGAAAACAATAAAGAATATGATATTAGGGTTGAGAAAGGGATTTTATTAGCTTGATACCAAACTATAAAAGAATGAAAAAGGTTATCTTTTGGCCCAGCACAGTGGCTCATGCCTGTAATCCCAGTACTTTCAGAGGCTAAGGCAGGAGGATCTCTTGAGCCCAGGAGTTTGAGACCAGCCTAGGCAACATTGCAAGACCCTGTCTCTACAACAAGTAAAAAAAAAAAAAGCCTGGCATGGTGGTGTGCGCCTGTAGTCTCAGCTACTTAGGAAGCTCAGTGAGCCATGTTCATGCCTGAGCTGTGCTCACGCCTCTGCACTCCAGCCTGGCTGACAGAGTGAGTGAGACTTTGTCTCAAGAAAAAAAAAAGCTATCTTTTATTAAAACTTCTGTTTTAAAAAATTCTCTAGAAATTCTAAGCAAAGTTAAGATGAATAACAAGCCAGGAAAAATATTTTTGGTATATATGACAGAGAGATGATATTCTTTTTTTTTTTTTTTTGAGACGGAGTCTCACTCTGTCGCCCAGGCTGGAGTGCAGTGGCACAATCTCGGCTCATTGCAAGCTCCGCCTCCCGGGTTCACGCCACTCTCCTGCCTCAGCCTCCCGAGTAGCTGGGACTACAGGCACCCGCCACCACGCCCGGCTAGTTTTTTGTATTTTTAGTAGAGACGGGGTTTCACCGTGGTCTCGATCTCCTGACCTCGTGACCCGCCCTCCTCGGCCTCCCAAAGTGCTGGGATTACAGATGTGAGCCACCGCGCCCGGCCAGAGAGATGATATTCTTAATATGTATAAAGAGCTTATATAAACTGGAAAAACCAACACTTAAATAGAAAAATCGATAAAATGCAGGAACATCTTAATTTCACAGAAGGAAAATTATAAGTGGTTAATGTTTATTTACAAAAATATTCTCACTTTTTTAAAGAAATACAAAGTATAAAAGAATGATGGTACATAATTGTTATTTTATTCTTCCATATCAACAGTACCTTTCATGCTGGCAAAGAGTTTAGAATGATAATGCCCTGTATGTGCATAAGTAAGCCATTATTCTTAGATAATATAAGTGGGTTCCTGGAAGGCAATATAATAGTGTGTATTCAAAAGTATAAATATACATACCTTTTGATCCATCAGTTTTACTTCCTAAAGAAATACAGAACAAGCATGCACAGATATATGTACAGGTGTGCACACTGCATTGTTTCTAAGAAAAAAATGGAAACAATAAAAGATTGAGTAAATAAATAATGGCATGTCCATTTGACAGATACTCTGCAGCCATTGAAATGGCTAAGGTAGATCTTCATGTATTCCTACATGAAGATGGAAAGTATATAAGGATGATCTTTTTCACTTACATACACACAGAGACACACTCAAATGCATATGTATACAGATAGGTCAGTCCCACATTTTATTTGTAGGAAGCTCAAAATCAACAGCAGTAAACATTAATTGGCAGTTGGAGTATTCCTGGCATATTCTGTGTCAGGTCTTTGGGATAGAAAGATGAATATAGGCCTGTCCTACTCTCATGGTCGTTATAATCTAGCAACCTTATGAGGTTATAATCGGTTACATTTTTTTTGTTTTGTTTTGTTTTGTTTGAGACGGAGGTTCTTGTCACCCAGGCTGGAGTGCAGTGGCGCGATCTCGGCTCATTGCAACCTCCACCTCCAGGTTCAAGCGATTCTCCTGTCTCAGCTTCCTCGGTAGATGGGATTACAGGCACCTGCTACCACACCCGACTAATTTTTGTCTTTTTAATAGAGACAGGGTTTCACCATGTTGGTCAGGCTGGTCTCGACCTCCTGACCTCAGGCGATCCTCCTGCCTTGGCCTCCCTAAGTGCTGGGATTACAGGTGTGGGCCACTGCACCCGGCCTAAATTTTTTGAGCATTCAACTATGTGCTTGGAGCTCACATTGTTCTAAAGCGCTTTGCATGCATCATGTTATTTAATCTACTAGGTATGTTTGATAGTATTTCCACATTTTACAGGTAAGGCTAATGAGGCTCAACAAGTTAATGCGTTTTTTGAGATCACACTGGTAAAGTGGGGACTGCTCTTGTTCCATTTTGCAGGTGGGAAAACAATTTTAAGTGGGTTGGTCACTAACAGAGACAAAGCTTTAACTAAAGGTTTCCTATCTTCAAAGTTTGTGCTCTCAGTAACAATACTTGATATCTGAAGCCCCTGATTCGCCCACCTGTTTCATAGACTAAATATTTTTTCCTTGGCTCTTCTTCCTCACTTATTCCCTCACAATTTTTTGTTTGTTTCAGACAGGGTCTTGCTGTGTGTCCCAGGCTGGAGTGCAGTGGCACAATCACGTGGCTCACTGCACCCTCCACCTCCTGGGCTCAAGTAAGCCTCCCATCTCATCCTCCCATGTGGTTGGGACTACAGGTGCACACCACCACGCCTAGCTAATTTTTATATTTTTGTAGGAATGGGTCTCACCATGTTTGCCCAGGCTCGTCTTGAACTCCTGGGCTCAAGCGATCCTCCCACCTCAGACTCCCAAACTGCTGGCATGAGCCACCATGTCCAGCCAACAAGTTTTCTTGACTATAGCAAACTTTAAGGCAAAAAACCTCTTGTTCTACTTTTCATCTAATTTCACTTTTCAGTAGAGAAAGAACTGGATGATAGGGATGGACTGTCTCTCTACAAACAAATTTTAGAGGATTATGTATACATCTTTAAAAGATACTCATATTTGAACAGTAACTCATATATGCCTTGAGACCTTGTAATTGGAAAATTAAGTCAGAAATCTTATTGATGTAAATATGCATCAGTACTCCTTGTAAATGTTATAACGAAACAATTTACAGAAACTGAACTAATGGCTAAGCTAACTCAAATTTATAATTTAAAAGCAGTAACACAATGGCACACCATGTCCAATTCAAGACAGCACTGATGGCACACTGATAACAGAGTATATTCCAGAGAACTGTAGGGACCCTGTACACGCGTGGGCATGAGTTAGAGCTGCTGTGCAGTGCAGTTGAATATTGCCTGCTGTGCAGACTGCTTAATGAAATAGTGGTATAGGGCTCAGAGTACACTCCAGTAAAGTGCTATTTTTGGTTTTACCTATAGCACATTTTTGTAACTCAGTAATTTATTTTGTGGGTTTCTAGTAACTAAGTAAGCCCTAATGGTAAATAAAAGTGAAAGTTTGTGGATTCCGTATTGTGTGTCACAAAGAAAAACTTGCATTTTTGGATCAGTTTATAGGCCATTGTAAGAACCCATCAGTAGGCTGTGGACTATACTTTGAGAATCACCACTTATTCTGAGAGGGTATGTGATGGTGGGAGGAATGCAGATAGGTCTCAGTTGCCTCCCTGCTGCTCTCTACTACTTTTTCCATCCTTGCTGATGTCATGTTCTAAACTTCATGTTACTGTAATCTATTCTAGACTGCTGACCTTTGTCAGTGGCTTTCTTCCTCTTTGACCTGATGAAAGTTCCTCCTACTTCTAATGAGCTGCTCTTTCTGAAGGGATTCCCCTAGCTGGGCCTCTGGTATCCCCTAGCTGGGGCTACAGGCACCCACCACCACGCCTAGCTAACTTTTGTATTTTTAGTAGAGATGGGGTTTCACCATGTTGGCCAGGCTGGTCTCAAACTCCTGACCTCAAGTAATCCGCCTACCTCGGCCTCTCAAAGTGCTGGGATTACAGGCATGAACCACCGCACCTAGCCCCCAATGTGTTTTAAAATGCAATACATTCTGTCAATCAAAATCCCAGAAGGCTTGGGTTTTTTGTCTTTAAAAAAATTTTGCTTTGGTAGAAATTGAAAACTGATTTTAAAACTTATATAGAAATATAGAGATTCAAGAATAGTCAAACCATTTTGAAAAAGAACAAAGTTGGAGGGTTTACATTACCTGCTTTCAAAACTTACCATAAAGCCAGCAGCAATCAATATAGAGTGGTACTGGTATAAAGACAGATGTATAGATCAATGAGACAGAAAACAGAGCCCAGAAATAGACCCACACATATATGGCCGATTGATTTTTCACAAAGGTGCCCAGGCAATTCAAAGGAGAAAGTATAGTCTTTTCAATAACTGGTTGCACAAAAACAAACAAAAGAACACTGATTCTTATCTCTCACCATGTACAAAATTAACTTGAAATGGATCATACACCTAAACGGAAGAGCTAAGACTAAAAAACGCATAGAACAAAATATAGGAGAGAAATGTTAGTGATGTTGAGTTTGGTAAAGATTTCTTAAATAGGGCAGAAAAGCATAAAAAAATACATTGAACTTTATCAAAAGTAAAAACTTTTGCTCTTTAAACAACACTGTTAACAAATACTTAAAGGCAAGCCACAGCCTGGGAGAAAATATTGTGAAACATCTACAACAAAGGTCTTGTACTTCACTGTTGTACTTTACTAAGTCAATACAAAGTCAAAACAAAGTCAATACAAGACAAAGGTCTTGTACCTTACTATTCAGTAATAAGTAGACAAAGAGCCAGCTAAAAATAGACAAAGATATGAATAGACACTTCACCAAAGTAGACATACACATGGCAAGTAAGCACTTGAAAAGATTCTCAGCATCAAATTAGTATAAAATGCAAATTAAAACCACAATAAGACACTACTCTTACACTATACTATACTCCATTGGCTGCATACCAACCCCCCGCCCCCAGAAAAAAAGGCAGTATCATCCAATCAATATTTGGCATTATAAAAACAGAAGAATGGAACTATACTGCCAGTTAGTAATTTAAAAACAATTTTTTTGAGACATGGTCTTGTTCTGCCACCCAGGCTGGAGTGCAGTGGTGCAATTATAGCTCACTGCAGCCTCAAAGTCCTGGGCTCAGGCAATCCTTCCACCTCAGTCTCCCGGGTATCTAGGACTACAGAAGCGTGCCTCTATACCTGGCTAATGTTTTTAAATTTTTTGTAGAGACGGGGTCTTGCTATATTGCCCAGGCTGGTCTTGAACTCCTGGCCTCAAGTGATTCTCCTTCCTTGCCTCCCAAAGTGTTTGGATTACAGACATCAGCCACCACACCTAATCTTAATAATAAAATTTAAATTGAGAGACAGCATTAAGATTTAAAGTATTTTTCTTATATCCTTTGGTAGGTCAGTTAAGTATGTTGATAAACTTAGACTTTTTTCAGTTAATTATGTAGGCTAAAGATTTCTAGGTCAACCACAACAAGAATAGGAAGAGTATGTAAAGTGCATAACTTAAAAACTAACTAGAATAGGTCAGGCATGATAGTTCACACCTATAATTCCAGCACTTTGGGAGGCTCAGGCAGGAGGATCATTTGAGGCTAAGAGTTTGAGACCAGCCTGGGCAACATAGCAAGACTCTGTCTTTACTAAATAATAACGATAAATAATTTAAAAATCAGGTAGGCGTGGTGGCGTGTGCTTGTAGTCCTAGCTACTCAGGAGGAGGCTGAGGTGAGAGAATCAGCTGAGCCTAGGAATTCAAGATTGCAGTGAGTTATGATCATACCACAGCCCTCCAGCGTGGGCAAGAGAGCGAGACCGTCTCCTAAAAAACAAACAAACAAAAACACACACACACAGAAGGGGATGTATAGTGATGAAAAAAGAAGGCATGAAACTCAATAAAAGAAAAACTAGGCTGGGCGTGGTGGCTCACACCTGTAATCCCAGCACTTTGGGAGGCCGAGGCACGCGGATCATGAGGTCAGGAGATCGAGACCATCCTGGCCAACATGGTGAAACCCCATCTCTACTAAAAATACAAAAATTACCTGGGCGTGGTGGCGCATGCCTGTAATCCCAGCTATTTGGGAGGCTAAGGCAGGCGAATCGCTTGAACCTGGGAGGTGGAGGTTGCAGTGAGCTGAGATCACGCCACTGCATTCCATCCTGGGTGGCAGAGCGAGACTCCATCTCAAACAAACAAACAAAAAACTAATGTTGAGGGAAGAGGCCAACACTTAATATCTGAAACAGAAAGCTGAGTTTATTGGTAGTTTAAGCAAGAAGAGCTGTGCTTATAAGACTTAGTCTCTTTGAGCAAAGCAGAGAACTACTATCTTTTGTAGAGGGGTTCTTAAAGTTTGGTCAAGTGTATTCTGGTTGCCTGTTGCACTGTGTTGGCATCTGCACTGATGCTACAAAGCGATGGCAGATAAAGCTGCTTGCCCCTTAGCACAAGTCAGATCAGTAGCACTAAACTGCTATTATAGTTGTCATATTTCTCACTGCCACACGTGGTAGGAAATAAAATGAAGCCAATTTTACTTAAAAATGTTATTGACGAAACATTTAATTTCATGAAATCTCAATTTTTGGATATGCGTCGTTTCACTCAAAAACAAATGTCTACTCAGGAGGTTGAGACAGAAGGATCACTTGAGGCCAGCCTGAGCAACACAGTGAGACCCCATCTCAAAAAAAATGTAGTGATGAAATGGGAAATATGCATAAAACACTACCACTGCATACTGAAGCTTTATTGTTGCCCCAAGGAAAAGCCCTCATGGTGTGGATTGTTTGAACTACAAGCTGAACTAGCTGCTCTTTTGGGGGTACCATTTTTACTTGAAAGAAATGATAGACAAAGTATTGTTATTTAGACTGGGTTTTGACAGACCTTTTCTCAAAGATGAATGAAGTAAGCCTGTCACTTCAAGGGAAACCACTGGCAGTATTTTTTTGCAGTGAGAAAACTCTGGCTTTCAAGTGAAGACTAGAATTCTGAAAAACTTACATCTGCTGCCATAAGCCTGACATCTCAATATTTAAACACTTTTCTGATACGATCAGTAGAGATATTAACAAATGAGATTTTTTGATATTTTATAATGAATGTGAAATCATTGGAAGGATGTGTATAACTCAGTGAACCCATAATGCGCAAATGACTACTGTTAGGATGTTACAGAATCATGCATGGATAAAAGATCTATTCAGGCCAGGCGCAGTGGCTCACGCCTGTAATCCCAGCACTTTGGGAGGCCGAGGCGGGTGGATCATGAGGTCAGGAGATCGAGACCATCCTGGCTAACACAGTGAAACCCCGTCTCTACTAAAAAATACAAAAAATCAGCCGGGCGTGGTGGTAGGCGCCTGTAGTCCCAGCTACTTGGGAGGCTGAGGCAGGAGAATGGCGTGAACCCAGGAGGTGGAGCTTGCAGTGAGCTGAGATGGCGCCACTGCACTCCAGCCTGGACGACAGAGCAAGACTCTGTCTCAAAAAAAAAAAAAAAAAAAAAAAAAATCCATTCAAAGTATAAGATAGGCCAATGGATTTTAATGTAAGAGTATAAAAATGGTCACTGATACAGCTTCAGATTCCATATTGCAACCAACCTTTAAGAAACTACCAGTTTTGAGTTTTGGTGTAGTGTCAAGGAGGAATATCCACAATCATTTGAAAAGATTATTATAATACCCCTCCCTTCCTTTTCTAGCTATTTTTGTGAGAGGCCTGTTTTTTTCCTACATTTCATTCAAAACTGTTTTACAACAGATTGAATGCAGAAACAAATGAGAACCCAGTTTTCTCTTATGAAGCTGGAAATTAAAGAGATTTGCAAAATTCTAAAGCAACGCCACTCTTTTCCTACTATTTTTTTGTTTTAGAAATATTTTTTCATGAAATTATCTTGTTACAGTATTTAATGAGTTTATTATTGTGAATTTTAAATGAACTAGTAAGTATTTTTAAGTGTCTTAGTTTTAATTTCTAATGTAATAAATACTAACATAATTCTTAACTTCCACACACTAACACTCTCTGGTGTCCTCAGTAAGTTTTAAGAGTGTCCCAGCCTGGCCAACATGGTGAAACCCCATCTCTACTAAAAATACAAAAATTAGCTGGGTGTGGTAGTGTATACCTGTAGTCCCAGCTACTTGGGAGGCTGAGGCACAAGAATCGCTTGAACCCAGGAGGCAGAGGTTCCAGTGAGCTGTGACCACGCCACTACACTCTAGCCTGGGTGACAGTGACAGACTCTGTCAATAACTAACTAACTAACTAACTAACCAACTAACTAACTAACTAACTAACGAACTTTTAAGAGTGTAAAGAGTCCTGAAGCCAAAAGTTTTAGAAACATTGTTTTTTAGAGTCTTCAGTGGAGATCAGGGATTGGTGGCCATAAGAAGTAAGAGTAGGTATTGGCTAATCTGTATCTGTGGATTCATAGTTAGACTGAGTTAGACCGTTGTTGATTTTTAGGTAACTTTCAGAAGCACAGTCATTGAAGTGAAGCTGCTGTTAACTGGCTGGCTTTCAAAATCTTGTATACTGGTGTGAAATAACCAATGGTCAATTCGGGTGGGTTTAAAACAGTTCTCGTGGTTACTTCTTGCTATAGAAGAACAATCAGTACCTTCCTAGGTGGATAGGAACTCAAGAGAGGTGAAAACATATGTCCACATTAAGACTTATACACAAATGTTGATTGAGCTGAGCGCAGTGGCTCATGCCTGTAATCCCAGCACTTTGGGAGGCTGAGGCAGGTGGATCACCTGAGATCAGGAGTTCAAAACCAGCCTAACCAAACATGGTGAAACCCTGTCTCTACTAAATATACAGAAATTAGCAAGGCGTGGTGGTGGGCACCTGTAATCCCAGCTACTCGGGAGGCTGAGGCAGGAGAATCGCTTGAACTCAGGAGGTGGAGGTTGCAGTGACCCGAGATCATACCACTGCACTCCAGCTTGGGTGACACAGCAAGGCTCCGTCTCAAAAAAAAAAAAAAAAATGTTGATAGCACTATTATTTCTTGTAGCCAAAAAGTGGAAACAACTCAAATACACACCAGCTGAAGAAGGGATAAATAAAAAAATAAAATGTGGTATATCCAAACGATGGACTGTTCTGCAATAAAGAGGAATGAGATACTGATAATGCTGCAATATGGATAAGCCTTGAAAACATTATGCTGAGAGAAAGAAGCAGGATACAAAGGCTGCATATTTAATGGTTTCACTGACATATCCAAAACAGACAAATCTATAGAGTGAGAAAGTAGATTAGTGGCTGGAGGGGATAGGAGGATGATATCTAAGGGAAATAGGATGATTCTTCCTTAACCATTATCTGCCAAGGCCACACCAGGCTGAGCAGTGGAAGAATGTCCCTCCTGGGAGCTGGACAGCTTTAGCAGTTCATTTCCTGTTGTTGGGGGTTTTGGGAGCTTGGGAATTCTTGTAAGATTTAATAGTTACAAGCCATTGCAGGCTGGGCTTGGAGTTTATTTGGCTATACATTTCCTTCAAAATTTAAGTAGCTAACATTTTTTTTTTTGGATAATTGTGGAAATATGAATGTAGCTTGAGCATTTGATGAAATTAAGAAATTTACCTTGTGTTAATGATATTGTGGTCGTGTAAGGAAATGTCTTTGTGTTTTATAATGTCCAGAAGGATGTATTTAGGCATGAAATGACATGGTGTCAGGAACTCGTTTTATAATAATGCAGCCCAAAAAGAGAGAAGGAGAAAGAAAAGGGGGAAAGGGAAGGAAGGAAAAAACAAAAGGAAGAAAGGAAGCCAGAAGCAAAATGTTTTAATTGTTGCATCTGTAGGATGGGGTTCATTATACTATTCTCCCTACTTGTGGTTAAAAACTTTCATTAAAAAAAAGTCAGGCTGGGCCGAGTGCGGTGGCTCACTCCTGTAATCCCAGCACTTTGGGAGGCCGAGGTGGGCAGATCACGAGGTCAGGAGATCGAGACCATCCTGGCTAACATGGTGAAACCCAGTCTCTACTAAAAATGCAAAAAAATTAGCCGGGCATGGTGGTGGGCGCCTGTAGTCCCAGTTACTCGGGAGGCTGGGGCAAGAGAATGGCGTGAACCCAGGAGGCGGAGCTTGCAGTGAGCCAAGATGGCGCCACTGCACTCCAGCCTGGCAATAGAGCGAGACTCCGACTCAAAGGAAAAAAAAAAGGCTGGGCTTGGTGGCTCACACCTGCAATCCCAACATTTTGGGAGGCCAAGGCAGGAGGTTCACTTGAGCCCAGAAGTTTGAGACCAGACTGGGGAACATAGTGAGACCTCGTCTCTACCGAAAATAAAAATGAAAAATCAGCCGGATGTGGTGGCACATGCCACCTTGGGAGGCTAAGGCAGGAGGATCGCTTGAGCCCAGGAGATTGAGGCTCCAGTGAGCCACTATACTCCAGCCTTAGCAACAGAGCAAGACCCTGTCTCATTAAAAAAAAAAAAAAAGGCCGGGCGCGGTGGCTCACGCTTGTAATCCCAGCACTTTGGGAGGCCGAGGCGGGCGGATCACGAGGTCAGGAGATCGAGACCACGGTGAAACCCCGTCTCTACTAAAAATTAGCCGGCGGGGGCGGGCGCCTGTAGTCCCAGCTACTAGGAGAGGCTGAGGCAGGAGAATGGCGTGAACCCGGGAGGCGGAGCTTGCAGTGAGCCAAAAAGAAAAACCAAAAAGTCAAATCAAACCTTTACACAGGTATGTAACCATATCTGCGAAGGAAATTATTTAGTCTCTGATGTTTTACTTATTGGCCTTTGTGCTCTATCCTTCCCTCTAGCCCTTAAATTAATGCATGGCTACTTGGCGAGTAGTCCAGGATGGGAGATAATACTTTTAATCTTCCCCTTTGAGTTCACTCCAGTTGGCTGGCAAAGAATTCAACTATAGGTTGAAAAGTGTTGGGGGCCACAGTTTTATCTCCTGTGAAGGTTGTTGCTTGGTGGCATCCCCTTAAAACTGCTTCTATTGAGGATACAAATGCTACCATTTATGACAAGGGGACGGGGAAGTTGTCTGTGTGTATATTCATAGTTATACATACATAAGCATATATATTATATATAGGTTTGCATACATATGCATAAAATAACTGGAAGCATAAAACCCGGAAATAATAACTTTGGTTTCTTTCTGGGAAGAAAACTGATAGCTGGAAGATAAGAGTGGGTGAGACTGCTGGGGAGAGAGGAGATAGGATGAAAGGGGACCAAAAACCAAGTCCTGGGGAAATGATAACCAAGGAGGGGTAAGCAGGAGGAAGGAGACAATGGGAAGAAGCCTGAGAAGGAGCAGCCAGACAGATGGGAGGGAAAACCAACAGAAGAAAAAGTTTCAAGAAGTCGTGCAAAGGCATGTATGTGCCCTTGCCCTTGGACCCAGCATTTCCACTTCTAGGAATTCCACTACTGGGGATTCTTGCACACTTGCAAAATGATATATGCACAAGGTTACCCATCGCAGCACTTTATTTGCAGCATTGTTTTTAATAGCAAAAATTTGGAGCAATTAGAATGTTTACCAGTAGAGAACAAGTTAATTAAATCATGGTTCCCCCATCCGGTGAGTACTCTGCACCTGAAGATGAGGAGGCTCTGTATACACTCATATGAAAAGATTCTGAAATATACTGTTAGGTGTAAAAAAGCAAGGATGGGGAGTTTTGTTTGGGGCTTATAATGTTTTAAACTTTTATCATTGTTGTAAATGGATGTAGCTGGTTGTCATATTCCTTAACAATTACGAGATACTGGGTTCTTGGGTTTGTTTTTCTATGAGTTCTAGTATTCTGTTATTGTTTCTAACTTTCTTATTATGAGCAATAGTTGGCACGGAGGAGTGGTGGATCAAATTTTTAGGTTATTAAATCGGTTCCATTTCAAGCTAATGAGCATTGCCTTCTGCTGTTTTGTGCCTGGCTGCCAAGTGCCTTTATATGGTGTTTCAGCTTTTTAATGGAGCTTTGATATGTAGCAGTCACCCTGAGCCACAAGAGGGCAGAAGAACCTTTTGATTGCCACAGGACAGATTAGCACTGGAATCACTTCTGGCAGAATCCTGCATGGAGTAGTCTTCAACTCACTTACTAGACCGTGGGCATCCAAAGGCAGGCCAGTATCTAAGCCATCAGAGGAGGCAATGGAGGGGTGAGAGGAGAGAGTGTGTGTTTTGGAATCCTCTATGTCTGCCTTATGTTCCAGGCTCCCCTGCAAATTACTTGGTGAACTATACTCCTTACAGTGTTAACCTGTCTCACAGCTTGAATATGCAAGACAGTAGAGGCATTACAACATAATGGAGCATAAGAGTTGAGGCTTTGGAATCCACCCCACCTAACGTTGAGTCCTGGCTCTGTGACTTTGGGTCATTTCTTAGCTCATTCAATGAGATAGTGTGTGAGAGCTCTTAGCACTGCGTTGTGAACACTCAGAAAGTCATTGCTATAACTACAATAGTACAAGGTATCAGCACAGATGAATAATATTAATAGATCCTTAATAACTTTTGTTATGTGGCTCTGTTATGTATTTAATAATTTGTTTGGTTATAAGCAAGGAGGTAATATTTTCCTTAAGACAATTTCAGAGCTCCTTTTCTCAGAGGGGCCCTCAAAATGTCTGTGGTATTTCTTACTTTCTTATAAATAGTCTTTTAATAGTATAGTACATTCTGAATTTTTGCAGAGTCTCAGTTTTAAAGGTCCCATCCCACTGTGATTTTGTGTATTTTTGTTTGGAAAATACAGTATTTGGGCTATATAATGAGGTAGAGTCGGGCAGCACAATATTGCATCAGGATATAGTACCTGTCTCAGGCCAAGAACCAGGGGAAGCAAACTCTGAGATAAAGATTAGGGTGTGAAAGGCTTATTAGGGAGTGGTTGTGGAATCAACACTCCTGGAAGGAAAAGAAAGGAAATGAGGAAGAAGGGAAAAGAAAAGGGAAAGACGTGGAGATTGTATAGAGGGAAAAATCGGGCTGTGATTCAGTCTCAGTAAAAGGCCTCAGCCCACCCCATGGGGACTAGGGCTCAGATAATCCATGTTTTCTAAGCCATGGAGTGAGAGAGCTGTGCCTTTACAGCTCCTCCTGACCTGTCATTGGACGAGGGCTGCTCCAGGTAGGGGCATGGCTGTGGGCCAGGCAGTGCCCTTCAGCGGATGGATGCATTCCCTGAAGAGTGCTGACAGTTGAGGCCTTTCTGTCCTTCGCGATCCCAGCAGCTGGGGAATAAGCCCTTCAGTTATTGAGTGGCCTCTACAGCTTCCACCATAGTGCCCAAAGGGCTCCCCTGAAAGGGCTGGTAGAGTAATAGAAGATAGCTTTAGACAGAATTGCTTTGAGGCAATACTTAAGAATAATTGTTATTTTTAACTTTAAGAATAAAAATAAAAATAATTTCATTTTTCATTTATCATTTTAGTGTCAGGGTGAACTGTAGTGTAACCAACTACCCCCAAATTTCAGTAGTTTAACACAATAAAGGTTATTTCTCTCCTGTCACAATCTGGTGCAGTTCTATATTGGTGGGGAGGGATTCTGTTCTACCTAATTCATTTACGGCCACAGACATCATCTAGTGACTCCCCCAGGCCCTAGGGCCTGGAGTCCTTCACTGGATTCTCTAATCCAGCTCCCAGAGGAGAAATGGACAGGAACATGGAGAACTGTGCAGGTCTCAGTGAAGAGACCTCTCTCTTCAAGCTTCTCTCTTCAAGCACAGAGAAGTTCATGTGCTTCCCTGCAGCCACGTTCCACAGATCAGTACTCAGTCGCATGGTCCCACCTAACTGAGAGGAGGCCACGTAGCCCTCACAGCTACACTGTGATGTTGCTCATACCTGTGTGGTGGCTTCATTTCATCACTATTTTGGTAAATCAAAGACACTTCTAAAACTGTATGTTTTAGGTTCCCCACACTTAAAATATGTAAATTGCCACCATCATAATATCATAGTTTTACTTACCTGGGGACATTTTAAAAGGCTGAGGAAAGCTAAACTTTATCAGAGAGAAGGAATAGAAGGGAGGAATATAGAGCTGAAAATTTAAGGATTCCTTGCTCTGGAAAGGCAAAAAAAGGTAAAACAATTTCGTGTGCGTGTGTGTGTGTCTGTGTGTGTGCGCGTGCGTGCGTGCTTTTTTTTAGTGGTATAGGAGAAGATTGAGAAGTTTCTGATCCTGCCATGTAGCTGTAAAAACAAGCTCCTCTTTCCCTCAGCCATAACAGGATTGATGTCTTTCACGTGGTAACATGGAGATAGATGTGTGCTGCAGGGAAGCACATGAGCTTCTCTGTGCTTGAAGAAAGAAGCTTGAAGAGACAGGTCTCTTCACTGAGACCAGCACTGTTCTCCATGTTCCTATTTCTCCTCTGAGAGCTGGAATAAAAAATCCAGTGGAGGAAATTACAAGGAAATAGTCATTCAAATAGCCCTGACAGCTCCTTGCCCGGATTCACATGTATACCACCCAAGTAGCCCTTAAGTCAGAGGAAGAGAGGCCAAGGGAGAGATATCAATGCCTTCTTCTGTCAGTCTATGAGGATTACTGCTGACTGACAGCTTGTTGCTTACTCAGCTTTATTCCAGGCAGTGTGAGGCATTTAGGAAGAGAGGCACCTGGGCCTGGGAATTTTAAAGACTGAAAGCTGAGACTCACAGGAAGTAACCAAGGGAAAGACAATGAGATGAAGTGTTTCAGAGACAACAAAGAAGTGGCAATTTAAAAAAAAATAAGTAAATAAATAAATAAGAAGTGATGTCAAGGAAAGCTTTGAGGAAGGGATGGGCACTGAAGCAGGGACCTAGAGGTTGGGGTAGGACATTTGGGGACCTGGGAAAGTGCTCTAGCAGACAGAACACTAGAAATATTTTGTAAGCTTCAGTGAGAGCTGAGAGGGGCTTGTGAGGAATGCGGGGGGAGCGGGGAGTAGTGAGATCGAGGATTGCAGAGCAGGGCAGAGTCATAGAAGGCCCTAAGGTGAGGTGTGGAGTTTAGATTTAATGCAGCAGGGCCATTAAAGGCTTCTACCCTTAATGGAAAGACCTGGTGGAAAAGTAGTGTTCTGGACTTTTGTGTGAAGGAAAATTAACAGAACACAGAGGTCTCTTCTGGAATTTCTGTTGAGCACCTAGAATTTAAAATGCGAGGTTGTGTTCCTTTATTCCCTCAGCAAAATAAGAGGAAGTGACTCTCAAGCCTGGACTTGAAAGATGAATGAATAAGATGAGAAATGCATTCTAGGCAGTGATAGTAGCATGAATAAAGTGGAGGGGCCTGGAAAAGGGCTGGGAGAGTCTTGTGTGGAATGCAGAGTTTGGATTCTGAGTTAGGCGGAAACAGCCGATGAAAAGGAGAGAGAGAAATGTGTTGGATTTGCATTTTAGCAGGCTCACTTTGGCAGCTGTGTGGAGGCTAGATTGAGAGAGAAAGAAAAGAGGTAGAGATAACAACAGCCACAGCACTTCACCACTTGAGGAGTTTCAGGCATGGACAGATGCTTGGAAAGGCCTTGTGGTGGAGGTAACATCTGAGCTGAGTAGGGAGGGCTAGGAGGAGCAGAAAGGCAGAGGGAAGATTATGGATAGAGGCCCAAGAGTGCAAGGCATGGCATGAGTGAAAACCATGGGAAGATGGATGTGGCTGGTATATAGAGTCTCTGGGGGTTGGTACTCCCTGGGCAGGTAGGTAATGAGTCAGGTCACAAAGGGCCTTCTTTGTATGTCACAGTGAACAGTGAACAGTTTAGACTTCATCAGGTAAATGAAGGTGAAGCCACAGACCATACGTAAAGCAAGTCTCAACAAGTGTCAGAGGAATGATCACATGCAGAATCAATCCTCTGACCACAGTGAGATTAAGCTAGAAATGAATAATAAAAAGATAACTGGAATATTAAGAAATGAATTTGTAAATAATCATTGGGTCAAAGAAAAAATCATGGGAAGTAGAAAATATTTTGAATTGAATGATACTGAAAATATTAAGACTTGGGTGGGGGGCTAGGGGAAGGATAGCATTAGGAGAAATTCCTAATGTAGATGACGGGTTGATGGGTGCAGCAAACTGCCATGGCATGTGTATACCTATGTAACAAACCTGCACGTTCTGCACATGTACCCCAGAACTTAAAGTATAATTTAAAAAAAAAAGAAAATATCAAAACTTGTCAAAACTTGTATGATGCTACTATAACCTATAAGCATAGAGTGAAGTTTGTAGACTTTAATGCATGTTAGAAAAATAACAAAAGGTTGAAAAAAATTAGTAATCTAAACATCAATTTCAAGAAGTTAGAAAATGTACAGCACATTAAACCCAAAGAAGGAAAACAGAAAATAATAGTTTGATGGAAAAGAAAAAAAATCAAAAGATTAACATACTTTTCTGAGGAGCAAGTTTTTTTAAAAAAATATTAATAAAATTGACAAATGCTGGGCACAGTGGCTCATGCCTATAATCCCAGCACTTTGAGAGGCCAGTATTTGAGGATCACTTAAGGGAGACCAGCCTGGACAACACAGCAAGAGCCTGTCTCTACAAAAAAATTTTTTTTAATTAGCTGGGTGTGGTGGTACATGCTTGCAGTCCTAGCTACTCCAGGTGGCTGAAGCAGGAGACTCACTTGAGCCCAGGTGTTCAAGGCTGCAGTCAGCTAGGATCACACTACTGCACTGCAGTCTGGGCAACAGAGCAAGACCCCATCTCTAAAAATAAAATATAAATTTTTCAAAATTAAAATTGACAGACTTCTGGCAAGACTGATTATGGAGGAGGTCAGGGAGGAGAGAAATTGAAGCACAAGTGCCAGTGAACAATGCCAGGAATAGGAAAGGAGACCACACTACAGGAGCTATAGACTTGAAAAAGATAAAAAGAGGCTGTTACGAACAATTTTATGCCAAAAGTCCTGAGAATTTTGTGAAAATAGATCCATTTCTAGAATAATATCCGACTAAAACTGAGTCAAGACATCATGGAAAACCTTAGAATCCTATAAACTTTTAAAACCAATGGAATCAATAATCCAAAATCTTTCTCCCCAGAAAACTTCAAACCCAGAGGGCTTCACTGGAGATTTCTTCAGCAGATTGAAAAGAATAATTAATTCCAGCTTTATACAAACGGTTTCAGAGAACTGAAAAAGAGGGACACTCCTTACTCATTTTTTTGAGACTAGCATAACCTTGATACCAAAACTGAAGAAAGACAAACTCAAGAAAGGAAGATTAAAGGCCAAGCTACCTAAAAATATAAATGTAAAAGTCCTCAACAGACATTTAGCAAATTCCACAATATATGAAAAAGATAATATATCACCATCTAGTAGTTGGGCTTATCCTAATATACATGGTTGATTTGTTAGAGAAATCCATCAATGTAATTAATCACATTCGTAGGTTAAATAGGTTTTAATAGATTAAAAAGAAAAACATTTCAGTAGATACAGAACAAGCATTTAATAAAATTCAGCATGTGTTGATGCTGGAACTGCTTAGCAGACTAGGATTAGCAGAGAGCTTTCATCTGAAAAAGGGTATCTGTTCATAAAACTCAAGCAAATATTTTAAGGCTCAAATTTTGAAAGTTTTCCCTTCAAGATCAGGAACAAGACAAGAACATTCCCAAACCACTTTTTTTCTAATATTGAGCTGAATGCCTAGCCTGGTGCACTGAGGCAAGAAAAACCCATGATGAAAATCTAAACTGAGGAAGTAATAGGATGCGGAGGGGAGGGCATGGGCTTGGGAGACATTTGGGAAGAAGCCTTGTCATGCCTTGGGTTCCTGTGTTCGTTTCTTTTTTTCAACACATATTGACTAAATATAATATCTGGTAATAGGGAAGGTAGGAAAGAGAAGCAAAGGAAAGGGGCTTAACATTTATTCAGTTCCTACCCCGTGAAGATGCTAGACTAGATGGTTCAAGTGTTTTAGCTTATTTCATTCACATATTCTCTTTGCTATCTTGAGAACTCATGTAATTAGTCATCAGGGAAACTACATAAGAAAAAGGTAATATACTATATATTTGCATAAAATCATTCCCATTGTAAAATACTAGTTCAGGCTTGTTTTTACGTATAAAAGGATGTTGTATTTTATGTAGTAGTTTTGTTTTTATTTTTTCTCTCTCATTTTTATTCATATAGCAGGTCTTTGAAGTAGAATAAAGTCTGGCAAATGGTCTTTTTCTAATTTTATAGATAAAGAAGCAAGTACAAAATTACACTGATTAGCTCAATTGTCAATATGGGACTGAAACTTTAATCTCTCATCCCAGGGAGTAAATAATTTAAACTATAACTTGAACCATGGAGTAAATAATTTAAACTGTAACTTGAAAGCACATAATCAAAAGATTTTTGAAATGGAAATATGTTGGGGTCCTGGAAGCATGGTTCAGGGAATCAAGCAGAATATTCTCTAGTAAAAGTCTTTGTAAGACTAACTATGAAAGAGAGAGCGAGAGAGAGAGAGAGAGAGGAGACAGAGAGAAGTGAGGAGAGGAGAGGGGAGGGGAGGAGAGGGGAAAGAGTAGAGGAAGGAGTAGAAGGGAGAAGACCAGTGGACAGGCCTCAAGTTTTTAGCTGTGTGCGTAAATTAACAAACACAAACAGAACAGATTTTAAAAGCACTGACATAGGAGGGAGGGAAGGTTCAACCTCATTATGACTTGTCGAGGTGGGACTGGTGACAAAAACAGGATGATAAAAAGATAGGACATTTCAAAGACTACATTTAAAGGAGAAAAAGAAGCAAGCTGTCCTGGAGGCAAGACTAGGGATGAAAATTGCTTGGACAGTTGTTTTTTTTCTTTTTTTTGAGATGGAGTCTCAGTATGTTGCCCAGATTAGTCTTAAACTCCTGGGCTCAAGCGTTCCTTCAGCCTCAGCCTCCCCAAGTAGCTGAGAGTACTACAGATGCACATGAGACTTGGATAGTTGTTGATTGACTGTTAACTCTAGAAACAAAGCATCTAATAAAATCTTGCCTTGCTTCTTATTGCTTGGAAGGGATAAGTTATTCAATTTAGCAAACATTTCTGAATTCCTGCTGCATGCCAGGTACTTTGCCAAGTACCCAGGATATTATGTCTGGTGAAGTTCCATCTCTGAGCCAGAAGAAAGCTCTGAGCCCTGATCTCTATCAGATAATCCAGAACGCCCTCTCATGGCGTACAAGGCCCTTCATATTCTGATCTCTGACTGTCTTTACAGCTTTATCTTCCAAAGTAACAAAGATAGCTATCATCAATGGAGTTTAAGTGCTTTGCATGCATTACCTTCCTTAATCAGATCTTCACTCTTCCAGCTGTAGTTGCCATTTCCAGTGGAATTCTTTTGTCCCTCATCAGTTATCCCCTTCTTTTGGACATTTTCATCCTCTACTTTGTCATGGCTGTTTCCCTTTGGGCAATAAACATGCTTATTGACATGTAAATGAAAACTGAATGTATTTTATATTCAAATTGAGTGTCTGAATATATCTGTTATAGATAGAATGGCTGGCTTAGAAAACATGAATTAGAGACTTATTTTCCAGGTACTATAAAAGTGATTCTTGGAAATCATTATATTTAAATAAGCGAGACTGTTGGGTGACTTCTTTTGGAAACCACTTTTGACCCCTAATTTGGTCCAGAACTCAGATTATAATGTTTTAATTAAGTAATTAAGTTGCGTGTATGTGTATATGTGTGTGTGTGTGTGTAGTATCTGCACTATCCAGATCATGGTTGTTATAGTTGTGATGCTTATAGTGTTAATTTGAGGAAAATAAATTTCTTAGACAAATGAACACCTCCCTTTGTTTTTTTACAGAAGATGGCCTGTTTCAAAGGTGTATGCTCCTGGATATTGGGTCATCATTTTTCTCTCAGGAGCATGGAAGTTAAAAGAAAAAATAAGGGGGAATATGAGAAGTCAACTGACTTGAAACTGAGCATATCCTGCAGAGGTGGTCTTTTTTTTTTTTAGATGGAGTTTCACTCTTGTCGCCCGGGCTGGAGTGTAATGATGGCATAATCTCTTCTCACCGCAACCTCCGCCTCACGGGTTCAAGCGATTCTCCTGCCTCAGCCTCCCCAGTAGCTGGGATTACAGGCATGCGCCACCACACCCGGCTAATTTTGATTTTTAGTAGAGATGGGGTTTCTCCATGTTGGTCAGGCTGGTCTCGAACTCCTGACCTCAGGTGATCCGCCCGCCTCAGCCTCCCAAAGTGCTGGGATTACAGGCATGAGCCACTGCGTCTGGCCGGTGATCCTTTTTTTAATTCTATATGTATATTTGCTTTTTGTCATGATGGACAGATTTGCTGGAATCTAGAGCGCCTGTGACAGACTCAGCCTTCCGTCATGAGCTCATTGCTTATGTCTTATTCTCTCTAGCTACACTCTTGGTGCCCTTTCCTATTGCAGTGATTTTTTTGGTTTGTTTGTTTTTGTTTTTGAGACAGGTTCTCACTCTGTCATCCAGGCTGGAGTGCAGTGGTGTGATCATAGCTCAGTGCAGCCTCAAACTCCTGGCTCAAGCGATCCCATGGCCCTAGTGTCCCTTGCAGTGATTTTTTTTTAGAGACAGTTTTAAAATTTGTATTCAGTAGAGTTGTTTAATAAAATGAGGAAGTACTTTTTCTTGGCAGATACTGACTTGATTTTATTTTTAGTTTTTTGAGAAAGAGTCTCACTCTGTCACCAGGCTGGAGTGCAGTGGCGTGATCTCGGCTCACTGCAACCTCCGCCTCCCAGATTCAAGTGATTCTCCTGCCTCGGCCTCCCGAGTAGCTGAGATTACAGGTACGTGCCAGCAGGCCCAGCTGATTTTTTTGTATTTTTAGTAGAGATGGGGTTTCACCATGTTGGCCAGGATGGTCTCGATCTCTTGACCTTGTGATCTGCCCGCCTTGGCCTCCCAAAGTGCTGGGATTCTAGGTGTGAGCCCCGACAGGCCTATTCTCAAATTTTTTTTTGAAAAATCACTCTACGAATTTCCTAGTTAGTTTTGAATGCTCTGATAAGTGAGAAAGTGAAAGTGAGAAAGGAAGATGTGAGGGGTATTGAGTGTTGTAACTCTAAATTAATGCCTTCTGAGATAGCTGGATCTGGGGAGCCACATCCACCTCACTCCAGCGGGTGTGATTTTGGCTCCTGATTGACATCCTACCTGTGATTTTTTTGTTTTTGTTTTCCAAAGACTGGAAGGATACTAACTCATGCCTTCCTTGGCATCTCAGTGTTGTCTTACTGAGCTTACTACGTGCTCTGGTCCCAGGGCTCCAAGTTCTGACCCATTGTTAATCCTTTTTATTTATTTGTTTCCTCTTAGCTTTTTGCTTTGGAGAAATTACAAGCCATTGGAAAAGTTGAAAGAACAAGCTGATGATCATCAAGATCCTGTTAACTAGATTCCCCAGTTTATATTTTAACATTTGCCACATTTGTCCTATCTTTGTAGTGGATAGATAGATAGATGATAGACAGATAGGTGGATAGATAATAGACATTTTTCTGTACAATTTGAAAGTAACATGCAGAGTTTTTGATACTTCCTCAAATATCTCAGTTTGCACCTCCTGAAAAAACAAAGTTTTTCTCCTTCATAGCCATGGTACCATTATCACACTAAGACAATGGACTTAATTCTTACATTAATTATTTAATAATTAACTTACTAATCACAAGGGCAAAACTGTTCTGTGGTTCAACACCTTAACCAAATGATCCAATTTAATATCACCAGTAGCGGGGCAGTCTGTCATTATGTGCCTTCTGATGTGATGCAGTGAGAAATACATATCACCTACATAGTGTCTGTGCCAAGGTGTTTAACCTGAATTTGATCATTTAAAAAAATCAGATGAATTCAATACACAGGACATGCTACAAGCCAGCTGGCCTGAACTCTTCAAAAGAAGGCAGTCACATGAGAAAACAAAAATGGAGAGGGTGAGCTGTTTCTAATTATAAGAGGCAAAAAAGACAGACTAGCCAAATGCAATGAGCAAAATTTATTCAAACACAGATATAAGGGAAAAAGACATACTTGGGGGGGGGCAATTGGGTACATTTTAATATAGACTATAATGACAATATTGACTCCTTGTTATTCTTATATATAATAAATCCCTGTTAGTAGTAGTTTTGGATTCCAGTTCCAACTTGATTTTTTCTTTTGCTATTGTTACTCTTGTTTCACTGAGCACATGGAACTATATATCTTATATTTTAATTTAAAAAGGAAGTATTTTCTGTCTTATTGCCTTGTGGAAGGTTTTGTAATGATTTGTTTCCGGAAGGCCACCACCTTGCTGCCTGTTCAGGTGTTGAGTGGATCACTGAGGGAGCTCCACTCTCTGGGATCTTCAGGACCTTTGCATTGCTGATTGTGGACTGGAGTTTTTAGGATAGGGGCCCAGCAAAAGAATGAGAGGAGTCAAGGCCAAGTGTGGGCAAGCCCCATATGAAGAAATAGATGACTCACCTCTGTGGAAGGTGGAGCCAAGCATCTCCAGGGCTGTAGATGTCCTAAAATACAGATTTGTAAAAGTCTGTTGTAGTTCTGTGTAGAATTTGGTCATCTTTTCATTTGGAAAAGTGAGTGGTAGGATTTTTGTTTCCTAAAGATGACCTGTTTCCAGATCCTGTTTTATAGTATTGTTTGTTCATTCATTAATTTCTCACTCAGCAAATACATATTGAGTGTCTGCTGTGTGTCAGGTACTGTGCCAAGTGAAAAGGATTATGGAAAAGACATTACGTGTCACCTCAAGTTTTCAATCTAGACAGGGAAACCAGCATTAAACACAGGTAAACCTTCAGTTACATCCGTGGTAAGTAAAAGCAGGGAGCCTGAGAATACCAGAAAGATGCCAGTCTGAGATGCTATCTCAGAGTCTAGCTCTGAAGATGCTTATGCCACACCTCCGTCCTCAGCCCCTAGTTACTTCCAGTCCCTGACTCCCTGATTCTGGCACATTCTCTTTCCTAGTGTAAGAGTGAGAACCAGCTAACTTAATCCATGAGTACCTTGGATATCAATTTATAAAGATAATTTGTTACCCTTGCTGAATAAAAGAAGCTCTTCCTGATTGCCAGAACCTCCCTATTTTTCAAGAGAAGCTGGAAATCTGAAATTTTTTTTTTTTTTTGAGACTGAGTCTCACTCTTGTCACCCAGGCTGGAGTGGAATGGTATGATCTCAGCTCACTGCAACTTCTGCCTCCCAGATTCAAGCGATTCTCCTGCCTCAGCCTCCAGAATAGCTGGGATTACAGGTGCCCGCCACAATGCCTGGCTAATGTTTGTATTTTTAGTAGAGATGGGGTTTTGCCATGTTGGCCAGGCTGGTCTTGAACTCCTGACCTCAGGTGAACACCTGCCTCAGCCTCCCAAAGTGCTGGGATTACAGGTGTGAGCCACCATGCTCAGCCGGAAATCTGAATTTTTATGTGAAATCTCCTGACTTATAAATGTTAACAAATTCAGACATTTGCAAACACTTCGTGGGCTAAACCTAGTACATCTGTGAGCCTCCAGTTTACAACTTCTACTTGGGAGGACACAAAAGCATAGTTATGCAAGAATTCTAATTCAGAGATTAAGGAAGTTCCCTTTTTCTTGTCCATACCCTTGTTCAGCATAGTTACCAAATAAAAGATCCAGAATACCAAGGACACAAACCAGAAGTTTTTTTTTAAGTCCCTTTTATGTTCTCCTCAATATAATATTAAGTAATAAATAATTATGACTTTCACTGATCTTCCTTCCTTAACCTAAGCAGTAAAGATCTCCCTATCTTGCAAGAGGCAGGTGAAGGAGATTTGTCCACAGTCTGGTCAGTGTTTCCCTGGAGGTGAGGTGACCTGCCTTCTATTCCTTTTTCTTCCTTTCTTGTAGATAATAGTTTTCTTGAAATATAATTTACACACCATGCAATTTACCTACTTAAAATTCAAAATTCAGTGGTTTTTAGTATATCCACAGAGTCATGCTAACATCACCACAATTCATTTTAAACATTTTCATTACCCCAAAAAGAAATCCTACAGCCATTTGCCGTCAGGCCCCATTTTCCCTCAGTCACTCGTAGCCCTAGGGCAACCACTGATCTACTTTCTGTCACCGTAGATTTGCATATCCTGGACATTCCATATAAATAGAATCATATAATATGTAGTCTTTTGTGACTGGCTATATGGGTTTTTGCACTCAGGATAATGTTTCAAGGTTTGTCCATATTATAACATTTATCTCATTTCTTATTATGGCCAAATAATATTCCATTATAGGATAACACATTTTATTTATCCATTCATCAGTTGATGAATGGATAAATGTGGATGATATTAGGTTACTTTCACTTTAAACTCTTATTATCAATAATACTGAACATTTGTGTACAAGTTTTTGTGTAGACATACTGTTTTCATTTCTCTTGGGTACTGTCAGTAGAATTGCTGAGTCACATGGTAACTCTATACTTAACTTACTGAGGAACTGCCAGACTGCTTTCTAAAGCTGCTACATCACACCCACCGGCAGTGTGTGAGGGTTCCCTTCCTCCCTGTGCCCTCCATTCTTAATACTTACAATGATCAACAGTGACGACAACCCATTACAACTTCACATCCTCAGTTGGGGCGCTCGAAGCTATATGTCCTCTCTTTTTTAATGGAAATATTATAAATTGCTAGGCGTACAAACTTTCTCATGAGAAAGTATAAAGACTTTGTTGAGCACCTTTCGTTTTTGCCCCTTCTCTGGCTTAACTTGAGAATGGTATGGTACCGTGCTCTTTTAAGGACAGCCTATGAAGTTCATCTTTTTCCCAGGTGAAAGGAGGAATGTCATATGGCTAATGACTTCAGAGTCTCATCATGTCTAAGGGTCTCTGGCACATGCATATTATACAGGTCCTGCTGTCAGAGAGATTCATATCTTTTTTATTATTTGGGTTTTTAAAGCAAATCCCAGACATGCCATTTTACCCATGAATACTTAATTATGCATCTCTAAGTCATAAGATCTTTTTTAAAAAAGCCAATGTGTTATTACCTCACATTAACAAAAATTCCTTAGCGTCTTCCAATACACAATCCATATTCAGATAACCCCGATTATTAAAAATGCCTTTTTGAGCTCATATAGCCAAGACAATCCTAAGCAAAAAGAACAAAGCTGGAGGCATCATACTACCCAACTTCAAACTATACTTCAAGGCTACAGTAACCAAAATAGCTTGGTACTGCTACAGAAACAGACACATAGACCGATGGAACACAATAAAGAACTCAGAAATAAGACCACACACCTGCAACCATCTGATCTTCGACAAACCTGACAAAACAAGCAATGGGGAATGGTGCCGGGAGAATTGGCTAGCCATGTGCAGAAAATTGAAACTGGACCCCTTCCTTACACATTATACAAAAATTAACTCGAGATGGATTAAAGGCTTAAATGCAAAACCCAAAACTATAAAAATGCTAGAAGAAAATCTAGGCAGTACCATTCAGGACATAGGCACAGGCAAAGATTTCGTGATGAAAATGCCAAAAGCAATTGCAACAAAAGCAAAAATTGACAAATGGGTTCTAATTAAAGAATTTTTGCACAGAAAAATAAATTATCATCAGAGTGAATAGATAACCTACAGAATGGGAGAAATTAGTTCAACCATTATGGAAGACAGTGTGGCAATTCCTTAAAGATCTAGAAGCAGAAATACCATTTGACCCAGCAATCCCATTACTAGGTATATACTCAAAAAATATAAATCATTCTATTATAGAGATACATGCACTCATATGTTCCTTGCAACACTGTTCACAAGAGCAAAAAGATAGAATCAACCCAGATGCCAATCAATGATAGACTGGATAAAGAAAATGTGGTACATATACACCATGGAATACTATGCTGCCATAAAAAGGAATGAGATCATGTCCTCTGCAGGGACATGGTTGGAGCTGGAAGCCATTATCCTCAGAAAGCTAACACAGGAACAGAAAACCAAAAACCGCATATTCTCATTTACAAGTGGGAGCTGAACCATGAGAACACATGGACACATGGTGAGAACAACACATACTGGGACCTGCCAGGGGCTGGTGGGGGGAAGGAGAGCATCAGGAAGAATAGCTAATGGATGCTGGGCTTAATACCTAGGTGATGGGTTGATCTGTGCAGCAAGTCACCGTGGCATACATTTACCTATTTAACAAACCTGCACATCCTGCAGATGTACCCCAGAACTTAAAAGCTGATGGGAAAAATAAAAAGCCTTTTCATAGCACTTTGGATCTGGGTCCAAACAAGGTCCACACATTTGGGGTTTTTTAAAACTTATCTTTCATTCTAGATTAATTCTTTTCAATCATATTTAGACAAAGAAAGCAATTACAAAATAATATGAGTATTTAGTAAGATGTTCAATAGAATATGATTTTTTTTTTTTTTTTTTTTTTTTTTTTTTTTGAGACGGATTTGCTCTGCCCGGAGGCTGGATCATGGCCGACTCTCACTCCAACCCCTCCGGTCCCCCATTCTGCCTTACCCTGTACTGGAACAAGGCCGCCACCATCCTGGCTAATTTTTTTTGTATTTTATAGAACAGGTTTCACCGTTAGCCAGGATGGTGATCTCAACTAACCTTTCACCTGCCTCACCTCCAAATCTGGGTTACAGGCATGACCACCGCCCGGCTTTTTTTTTTTTTTTTTTTTTTTTTTTTTTTTTTTTGAGATGATTTCTCTAATGGTGTGATCTCAGCTCACTGCAACCGCCACCTCCCAGTTCAAGTGATTCCCCTGCCTCAACCTCCTGAGTAGATGGGATTACAGGCACCTGCCAGCAGGCCCAGCTAATTTTTGTATTTTTAGTAGAGATTGGGTTTTGCCATGTTGGCCAGGCTAGTCTCAAACTCCTGACCTCAGGTGATCCACCCGCCTCAGCCTCCCAAAGTGCTGGGATTGCAGGTGTGAGCCACTGCACCCAGCTAGATTTCTAACAGACTCTTCATTGGCCCTATTGGTAGGTATATGATATGCTGTAATAATTAAAGAACCAGATCAACTAGATTTGAAGCCCCAGTCCTATCCCTATAGGCTGTGTAATCTTGTGCAAGTTACTTTAGTGTTTGTTCGTATTGAAGTTATATATGTGCATAGTTTACAGGGCTTGTTCCCAACAACAAAAAAAGCACTTCCTCATTATCACCACTAGTTGACTTCCTACCTCCAAGAGGCATTCATTTTTAAGTCTTTCAGGTAATTTGTTTGGATTTTAACCTCTGAATCTCTAATAACAAGTGTATGTTGCCAGTTCTTGATTTTTCTGTTTTGAGTATTACCTACTGACTTTCTTCAGTGGAAGATGAGTATTTAATACTCTGTCACACTCACCACTCTTTTACCACAGCCATGCAATCTATCCTCCAATTCTCCTAATATAGTTAGAGCAATATTCAATCTATATACTATGACCATAGAAACACTATTCATAGATACCATCATTACTGGTTTTTCACTGCATGTTTTGTTTTTCCTGAAGTCAGTAAAAGTCTTGCTTTTTGCTTTCCTTAGTTTTCTATGTATTTGTCACTAATTCAACCCTAAACTCTTCCCCAGTTGTATAAATCTTTCTCCATATGTTCAGACATGTTAGATTGCCTGTCAGCTTCATTTTCTTGAAGAATTCTTTTTGGGAGCCTCTGACATGCTCTCCTTGGATGGTTTGCTCTCTGTGTAGCTGCACATCTGTGGTCTTGAAGTCCCTGTCACCATCCTCTTGTGGTATATCTCATTTCCTGGGCCCCATATTTTTTTACTTCTTCATTTAGTGGAACACATCTTGTACCGATTTCCTGAGAAAGGATACATGAGAGGTAATTTTTTGAGAACATACCTGAAAATGTCTTTATTCTGATTTCACGTTTAATTGATAGTCTGGCTGCGTATAGAATTCTAGGTTAGAAACCATTTTCCCTCAGTATTTTGAAGATACTGCCCCCATTGTATTCTAGGCTTTTGGTGTTCCTCTTGAGGAGTCTTAATGCTATTCTGATTTTTAATTATTTATATAAAACCTGTTTGTAGTTGTTCTATCTGGAAATTTGAAATTTCATGATAATGTACCTTGATGGAGGGCTATTTTCATACTGTGCTGGACACTCAGAGGGCCCTTTTAAGCTCAAAAAACTCAAAACCTTTAGTTCTGGGACAACTTTATTGAGTTATTCTTTAAAGCATTTTCTCCTTTTCATTTTTTCCTGTATTCTTTCTTTCTAGAACTCCCATATTCAGAAGTCGTGTTTTCTGGACTTGTCCTTTAATCTTTTAAAAATATTTTAATCATTTTCCAGCTCTATCTTTTTCTTCTATATTGTAAGAAATTTCCTTAACTTTTCCAATCCCTTTTCCAGTCCTTTTTATTTCTGCTATTATGTGTTTCATTTTCCAGGGTTACTTTTTTCTTTTTGTTCACCTCACCAAATATATTTTTTATGATATCCTCTACCTGTTTCATGAATAACATTTCTTCTCTCTGAGGAGTTTAATGATTTTTTTTCCTGAGTTTTCATCCCCCTGAGTCTCTTCAGTTTTTCCATGTTGCATTTAGGTTTCATTTGTTTTGGTCTCCTGTCGTTATAGCAAAAACTTTCCTCTAATGCCTCAAACAATCTTGGCTGTCTGCTCATATTTAGAAACCGGGAATCTTGTTTTTAGTATCATCTTCATTCCCTCTTCTATTGGTACCTGATGCTGCCAGTGATTGAGTCTTTGGGGAGTTCTGTGATGTATTTTACGTTCAGTTCAACTTTTCCTGCTACCAGCACAGGATTCAGCTTTCTTGAGTTTGCTGACTTCCACTTGTCTACTTGGTTTCCAGTTTTGTGTCTCTTCTGTCTTCGCCCTGGGTGCTTCTGCTTTCAATGAACATGCAGTTGTTTCTGTCACTGGGGGAGATTTGAATGGGGAGTAATCTAAATCAGGTCAACAAACTGGTTCCTATGCCAGATCTAGCCCACAGCTTGTTTTTGTGTGGCCTGACTTAAAAATGATTTTTTTATTTTTAGGCCAGGCACAGTGGCTCATGCCTGTAATCCCGGCATTTTAGGAGACTTTAGGAGGCAGGCAGATCATTTGAGTCCAGGAATTTGAAACCAGCCTGGGAAACATGGTGAAACCCCCACTCTACTAAAAACACAAAAAATTAGCCAGGCATGGTGGCACACGCCTCTAATCCCAGCTACACAGGAGGCTGAGGCATGAGAATCACTTGAACCCAGGAGGCAGTGGTTGCAGTGAGCTGAGATCACGACACTGCACTCCAGCCTGGGTGGCAGAGCAAGACTGTCTCAAAAAGAAAAAAAAACAAAACAAAAACAAACATTTTTAAAGGGTTGCTAAGCAAAACAAAACAAAAAAACAGAAGGATATGTGACAGAGACTGTGGCCTACAACGCCTAAAATATTTACTGTCTACTTACAGAGAAAGTTTTTCAACCCCCAACTGAAATCTCCTATTTCAAACCAGAAGACTAGTTCCTTCCCTCCCAATTTCCACAGCCAATGATCACCTCCCATTTCACAGAGAAAACAAATCTATTGGGCAATCTACTTCTTACTCTCTCATCCCTATACCAAACCACCGTGGTTTGCAGGTTACCCATAATACTTCATTATGTCAAACTGCAATGAATTTGAAAGGTCATTGAAAACCTCCTTGTTACTGAATTCAGCCCCCTATTTTTCAGTCTGTATTTTACTGGCTGCTCTATGACATTTGATAATGTGTGGCTTCCATTCTCACGGAGTTAACTGAGCCTGCTCTTTCTGAGATGACCAGTAGCATCCTAATTGGCAAACCCAAAGAATGCTTTCCACACCTTATCTTCTCCTTTCTTTTGCTACATTTAACATTATTGCTGCCCATCTATTTCTGGAATATTTCTACTCCCTTGTATTCTGTGGTAGTATTTCCTCTTAGTCCTCACCATCCCACATCTGATCAGTTTCCCAATCCTGTCCATTCTCCCTTTGAATTTCATCCCGCCCCCAACAGCCTCACGTGAGACCCTCATTGTCTGTCACCTGGCTTACCACAAAGCTGTCCTGCTAGGTCTTAGCCTCCTTAGGCTCTGTCTTTCACACTGCCACTAGAATGGTTTTCCTGAAGCAAAAATCTGTTGATATCATTAATTTTCTGAAAAATGTATAGTGTCTTTCGCTACTCTGTCTACTTTTACTCAATAAAATCCAAACTCCTAACTTGGTATTCAGAACCCCATCTGGTCTGCTTTTCTGCCTTATTTTCACTCTGTTTCTCCCTCTCTATATTCCTCTCCACTTACCAGTCCCCCCTTTACTTCAGCCACACTGTCATTAACGGTGATGATGCTGATGAGAAAAACACTAACAGCAGCATGTATTGAGGACTTAACTACATGCCAGGCACTGTGTTCAGTGCTTTATGTTAATTTGGACATCTAATCCTCATGACATGGCCTTATGAGGTGGGTTCTATTAATGGTCCACCAGTATGGCAAATATGAACTTGAAACATCTTTAAACTTTTTTTTTTTTCAATAGATCAGTGTAAAAATTCATTTGGCAGTAAAATCTGACCTGAAATTGTATGAATGTATTTATAGTCCCTTTTAGCCTAAAGATTCATTTCATAGAAGAAATATTAATATTTAATTACGGGATGCTGCCCCAAACCTCATAGGGGGATGTTAAATAATATATGGTTTGTGCAGTATGCTGCTTTCCTAAAATCTGAACACTTTGGGATTCTAATACTATCTAGTTTGAGGGGGCTCAGATAAGAGACTTTGAACTTTGTGTTACTCTTTTTACAGATGAGGAAATTAAGGCTCAGCAAGATTAAGTAGGTTGCCCAAAGTTACATAGTGGGAAAAACAGCGGAGCCCAGATTAGTACCATGGTGGCCTGGTTCAAACGCATGCCTTGTCTGCTGTGCTTCACAGGTCCATGCCACCTGCAGGTCCCTGCCCTCGACCTCTTCTGGGTTGCTGGCTTTCTGCCCTCCCTGTTCTCCCAGTGCTCAGCCCTGGCTGACTTCCCTTCCATTCCTATTCACCCAGGCTGGCTCCTTTCAGTAGCAGCCTCCATGCCTTTACCCCCTTGTCCTCCTGAAAATGTCCCACTGATACCAAGCTCTGACCAAGTCTGCCCATCTGTCTCTGATTGGGCTGTCTTTCATTTGAGACTCGATAGAAAGGCGAATCACACTCATCTCCCAGTTTCAGACTGTGCCCTATTCAGTACTTGGCAATATTGCCTTTTCCATTTCCTTTATCAGCTTCCTTTCCTGTTTCTGGAGCAGCTGTACTAAAACTTTTCCCATCCCCTGAGCTCCAAACCTTATATACCATCTTACTCTCAGTTTCAGCAGCACATGCCTAGTTCCGTATTCATTCCACCTGCTTGAGTCGTACACACAGAGGTTTGTAAGCAGTGCCACCCTTACACCGCACCCCCCCCCCCCCCCCCCAGTCTTAGAGGGCAGCAGCTGGTAGAATTCCAGCTACTCCCAGACTTCCTGATCTCCCTGTGAGCGCTGTTGCCCTAGGGGGTGTCCTGCCCCTGATCTGCAGCCAGGTACCTTTTGTCTCCTGGCATGACATAGCAGTTTCTTCCTCAATTTCATGGTGACTCACTTTTTAAAAATAGTCTTTGATGTGTCAAAGCCTTTTTATGAAGGTCTAAATAGATTGTATTGACTGGTTCCCTTTCAGTCACATGCATTTTTACCTCCTGAAAGAAACCCTACTAAATTAGTTAGGTATGATTTTACCTTCCTGAAACCACACACCCCTCACTTTCCATGCTTCAGTGCCTTTCCATAGCTGTTCCCACACTACCAGTACAGCCTGTCCTATAAGGTCATCTCATACCAGCTTAAGTACTATCTCCTCCATATCTTCCCAGTTTCTCCCAGCCAAAAATTCTCTTTGCATCTAAACTCCTACAGGCCAGGCGTGGTGGCTCACGCCTGTAATCCCAGCACTTTGGGAGGCCGAGGCGGGTGGATCATTTGAGGTCAGGAGTTCGAGACAAGCCTGGCCAACATGGTGAAACCCCGTTTCTACTAAAAATACAAAAATTGGCCAGGTGTGGTGGCACATGCCTGTAGTCCCGGCTACTTGGGAGGCTAAGGCAGGAGAATCGCTTGCACCTGGGAGGCAGAGGTTGCAGTGAGCCGAGATCGCACCACTGTACTCCAGCCGGGGTGACAGAGCGAGGCTCTGTCTTAAAATAAATAAATAAGTAAGTAAAAATAAACTCCCATAGCAACTTCTCTAGAGACTTGTAATATCGTTATTTGAATCTCTCTATTATCTCTCTGATGGTTCAAAAGCTCTTTGATGTCAGAGACCATGTCTGATCTTTTCATACAGTCTCTCGAGCTTAGTAAGAACTCTATATGTTTGGTAAGTTAAATTAATGAAATCTAAGGAGAAACTTCTGACATAAGTCTGCTGCATCAACAGCTTCCATTCACAGTTGAGTCTTTGCCATCAAACTGTTGTACAGAAATTGTTCCCACTGAAGTTACAGATGCCCCCCAGTGAATAATTCTGTGCTATCTTTTCAGCCATCAGCTTCTTCCGCCTCTTTGCCACATTGGGATACTCCTTGTGATCAATTCTCACCTCCTTTGGCTTTCTCTGTCCTGCTACTCCTGTCTCTGATTATTTCACTGTTTTCTTGTCCATATTATCACATCCTCCTAAATTAATGATGATGTTTTTTCTCCTCAGACTTTTCTTTGTTTGTCTGCAGGAATCTCATTTACTCAGGTTTTGTTTGGGATTGGGGTTGGGAGGGAAGAAATTGAGGGACTAAGACTAGGGGTTAGATCCCTTCAGGATCTAAACAGTGGAGAGACTAAAAAGCAAGAAACAGGTGGTGACGTGAACATTGAGGTATCAGTTCTGTTAACAGACTGCTAAACCTCCAAAGTTAAGGGCTCTTTCATAAAGCTAGATTGGAGAAGAAAGTTGAGAGCCGTGGTCCAAGTGGAGCCTCTGCTTCTGAGCTTCAGACCCTGTTGATGAGACATGTTTGGCTCAGATCCAGCCTGGTGGCAGGTTCACCTCACACAGCCATCCAGAAGGCAGAGGCCCCAGGGTGTTGAAGCGCGAGGGCTGGAAGGTGAGGTGAGTCCGCTCAGACTGCAGACAGCTCCAGCGTAGCAAGAGACATGAAGAGTATCAACTATAGGCAAGGCCTTCTGGGAACTGAAGAAAAACCAAACCTCAAGGCCTCTTGGAAAGATGATCCATGGGATAGCTGGTTGTCACAGAGACTGGAACAGGGAGAACGTTCTGAATCTAAAGTTGTCTTGCTGCCCTCAACAGCAGGGTTGTGACTCTTGGCTCTGATGCTTTGCCACTAATGTGGGCGCTAGGGCCCAGCATCTAGCGCAGCCTACAGCATCTAAGCCTCTACACTTCTTTGTCTGCTTGTGTCTCCTACCAATCCCCCAACTCTCTGTACTTCCCAATTTAAATTCCCAAAAGAGAGACACTATCTGTCTCTAGGTGGATGATGAAGTCTATGGATTACCTTCCCTTGAGCCCATGGGCCAGTTGTCAGTGGCCAGAGGGGAGGAAGGGTCATGTGGTTAGGATGCAGCCTACTTTCTGTCAAGCAACAGTCAGCATCCATTTGCCCAAGCCCAAGCTGGATATCATCCTCTTCCCTTCCTGTCTCACTCATGTCCCATCAGTCACTACATCCTGAAGTTTTCCCTTTTAAGCATTTTTTTTGGCATTTCTCCTTTTTTCTCTGTTCCCATTGCCATCGACCCGGTTCAGGCCACCATCAATTCTCACCCAGAGGGTTGCATGAGTCTCCTCCTTATTGATCTCCCTGTCTTCAGTCTCTCTCCCCTAATCTACCTTTTACTCAGTTGCCAGAATAATCAATTTAGTTCCCACATAGTGGCCAAAGTTTTTATTTTTAAAATATAAATCTGACTCTGTTACTTCCGGGGTTTTAAGCAGGGCTTCTCATTGCTAATGAAATAAAACACAGACATCTTTCTGCGGCCTGTACACCCTCCTGCAGATGCGGCTCCTGTCTTCCTCTCTGACCTCGTTTTCCCACCTCCTGCTTTCTGTGCTCTGTGCGCCAGCAACACTGACCTTCTGACTTCTTCTTTAGATGTAGCAGGGCTGCTGTACTTGCTTTTCCTTCTGCCTGGAACTCTTTCTCTTGATCTTTTCTTAGCTGGCTTCTGTCTCCAGGTCTCAGCCTGGGTGCTGCCTCCTCAGAGAAGCCTTCCTGAAACACCCTGTCTAACACTGCCCGTACCTCTACCTTTGGTCTCCATTACATGCTTTAATATTCTTCGTACTGCTTATCACTGTTCAATTATTTTGTTCATTTCATTTGTTTGGTTGTTTCGTATCTCCCTGACTAAAACAAAAATTCCTTGAGAATAAGAACATTTTTGTTCTTACTCACTACCGTATTTTCAAGCCTAGTGTGTAGTAGTTTCCCAGTAAACATCTGTTAAATTGATAAACAGTGAAATCTCCCTTGTTACTGTTTTTCCCATGGCTGTGTCTTGTGTTTAGCTTTATATGTATTTTTATTTTACCTGTTAGGTTGTGAGCTACTTGAGGGAACAATTTTCTTTTAGTTCATTTTTACGTCTCTCAGGCTTACACATGGTAATTGGCTGAAGATAAGTATACCCCAAAAGGTAGCTCATTCGCCACGTAATTTGTGCTCTGGAAACTTGTCCAATGGCAGAAAGACTGAGCCCCATTCTTCTTCATACTCCCTTTAGATTCCTTTTATTCCACTTCAGAAACCAGACACAGGAAACATCTGACTATAATAAAAGATTGCCAGTAAATTCTAGGTTTCCTCATTGAACAAAGTCATGTGCAGCAAGGCTGTGCTATACTTTGGTCTGGAATTCTGTTTGGTCACTTCTATGGCATGCCACATGGCTGCCTCTGGCCTGGGAGCCATGAACAGCTGGAGCCTGGGGTGACTGAAGTAAAAATGACATATTTGCTAGCCTGAAAGGGAGAAGTCTGGATATTCTTGCTCTGTTCCTTGCAAAGCAAGTTTTCCCGTTAGCTGTCAAAGTGGTTTATAACTAAAATAATCTTACATCCTTTAGAATAAATCACAAATAATGAATGGCCAAACTGTTTCTGAAGTCAAAGCAAAATTCATCAAAACAAAATTCATCAAACCTTCAATGCTCACAGCAGATTTCATTAAAAAACTTACACAAAACATGCATATGTCACTAACTTCCTCTGCAAATTTCTGCCCTCTCACTTGCCTCTTCTGAGGTTTAAAAATGTGTGATCGTAGGAGCATTCTACTACCATTGGAAATAATATTTGCAAAGACTTTGACTCTTTCCAGTAGACTGTCACCTGTTTGATGCTTACCCTTATCACCTTATTTTTATCATAAGTGCTTATGAAGTGGTCTGTCTTCCTTGGCTTGAAGGCGAAGTCTATCTCTAATTTGGCTCCATGGGGCCTTTCGTGTAATAGCCACTTGATAATATTTGTGAGAAGGAGGGAGAAGTAAAGAAGGGCGAGGAAAGCCCAGTCCATTTAGACTGATATTGTTGGGGTATATTTAAGTATCATGAACTATAAGGATGACCTCAGTAATTAAAGAGAAAAGCTCAACAGCGTTTCAGCATGTACAATGAATAATGAAGGCATTCAAGAACCTGCCATCCTTTGGCATTGGTACCAGTGAGTTGGAGGTTAAAATCCTAGAGCGGGATTCAGAAGTTCTTTTTTGAACTTTTTGTCCCCTCAGATGATGCAAGTAATACATGTTTACTGTACAAATTTTACAAAAATGCAGAGAATAAGCATTACTATAATTCAGCCACCCAGAGACAACCACGTTTTTAGTCTCTTTTAGTCTTAATTAGTTTTAGTCTTTTAGTTAACTTTTAGCCTTTTTTCTGTACATGTCATTTGAAAAGTTTAAAAGAGACTTTATATTAGGACTGCTTGTGAGTACAAAGAAGATAAATTGCAATTGGAAAAATACTTGTCAACTGCAATAAAAATTTGAAATGCTTGTTTTTATTGTTGCTCATCTGGGCAGTCAGCTCCTCAGAATTCCATTCCCAATCTTCTTCAGGGGAATGTGATCTCTTGCCTAGAAAACTCTTAGGATGCTTTTCTTATTCCTCCTCTGCAGAGACTCTTTGTGTGAGCACTCATTTTCCTAGGGTGAGGCCAGGTTTGGACCCCTGAACCTTCACAGGTCAAGCACACTTCAGGACTGATTGGAACTGATGGGAGTCAATACCCAGAATGGATTTTACCTCCAACTTGTAAAATATCACTTAGATAACATCACCTTTGAAAGAAAGCAAGAATATTCACCAGCTTATTTCTTAGTTGAATAAACATATTGACCACTTTGTGTGTGTCTGTCATTAGTTAGGCATCAAAGCCTCAAAATGAATAGACAATCTTTGTCTTCAGGGAATTTTCAGTTTAATGAAAGAAGAAGAAAAGCAAACAAGGATTATAATGCAGTATAATGAATGCCATAATAGAAGTACAGTGATGGCCTAAAGAAGTAAGTAAGCAGAATTGATCAGAGAGGTCTTCAAGAAGAAGGGGTCAATTGAGTTGGTCTTAATGGAAAAGTGGGAGGTTTTTGTTTTTTTTTTTAATGCATACCTGCAGAGAAGACAATGTGTTCAATGTCTGAAGACATGAAGGCATGCATCTCTTGGGAAATAAAAGTAATTTTGCATATCTGGAACTCGAGGTGGTAAATGAGGCAAATGGTAAAGACATTGAATGTCAGAGCTTGAACTTTATCTTACAGGCCACAGGAAGCCTCTGAAGGGTTTTATTAAAGAACAGAGACACAATCTGTTATACTTTTTGGAGAAATCAGTAGAAAGGATGGATGGAAATGGGCTATGTTGGAGGCAGAGGTGTGTTTTGGGGGCAATAAGAGCAGTCCCAGCAAAAGATGATAGGCAGATGTCCAGAAAAGCGAATCTATAGACAGAAAGTAACTTGGTGGTTCCTGGGGTTGGAGGTGGGGACAGGGAATGACTGAATGGACATGAGGGATCTTTCTAGAGTGATGAGAATGTTCTAAATTGGATTGTGATGATGGTTATGGAGCTCTGTAAATTTTCTAAAAATCATTGAATTGCACACTTATATGAGTGAATTTCATGGTACGTGAATTATACCTCAATAAAGCTGTTTTTAAAAGCAGGGGTTGGAGGAGTCAGTCTTCTCAATGAGAGGAGATAAATGTGAGAAATGCTGATAAAGAAGTAGAATTGGCCAGGCATGATGGCTCGTGCCTGTAATCCCAACATTTTGGGAGGTCAAAGCAGGAGGATCACTTGAGGCCAGGAATTTGAAACCAGCCTGGGCAATATGGCAAGACGCTCATCTCTAAAAAAAAATTGAAAAGTTAGCCAGGCAGGGTGGCACATGCACCTGTAGTCCTAGCTGTTGAGGAGGCTGATGTGAGTGGATGACTTGAGCCCAGGTGTTAGAGGCTGCAGTGAGCCACAATTGCACCACTGCACTCTAGCCCAGGGGACAGGGCAAGACTCTGTCTCTATTAAAAAAAAAAAAGAAGAGTAGAATTTATAAGAGTTAGACATTGATTGTATGAGATAGGATGGTCACCTATCTGTTCAGCCAAGTGTCCTGATTGTGATTCTACATTTTGTAAAAAAGTGGCAACCCTACCTTTTTCTTGGCAGATTTCAAAGCATATGGATCTGTCTTTAACTGGCAGTACAGAGTATCTGCCTCAGAAACCACATCCTCCAGCTCTCTGCCACCCAGTTCTTAGCAAACACATGGCTGTGAGAAAAAAATATTGATGAAAGAGTGTCTGAAGGTTTGTGATTCATTCATTTTTCTATACATTGTTATTCAGCAAATATTGAGTGCCAGGTGTAGCAGTGAATAAAGCAGATTTGGTGTCTTGCCTTTATGAAGCTTACAACCTAGCAGTGGGAACAGATGTTATGTACAGTTATGATAACTGTTGTGTTGAATGTCCATGTGCAATGAGAGAAAATGCCGATAATGCTTGGGTGGGGTGTGGCTCTACACTCTGGTGCCATTTGCATCCCACTGACACTCCTTTGGAGTAAGTCTTTGGAATCTGATCCCTTTTGAGTCTGAGGTCTCGGGTTATCTTGGGCCTTACATCATCTTGGTGCCCCTTATAATTATTTTTATTGAACTCTATGTTTAATTTATGCCATCATTTGGCATTGGCTTATGTTGTAAGAAACAGCCATACAAGATTTACAGCTGCTTAGTATAGAAATGTAGAATATACAATCTTCAACATCATACGGCGTCTCCTTTTTTTTTTTTGACATGGAGTCTCGCTCTGTCACCAGGCTGGAGTCCAGTGGCATGATGTCGGCTCACTGCAACCTCTGCCTCCCAGGTTCAAGTGCTTCTCCTGCCTCAGCCTCCCAAGTAGCCGGGACTACAGGCACGCGTACCACGCCCAGCTAATTTTTTTTTTTGTATTTTTAGTGGAGACTGGGTTTCACCATGTTGACCAGGATGGTCTCGATCTCTTGACCTCGTGATCTACGCGCCTCAGCCTCCCAAAGTGCTGGGATTACAGGCTTGAGCCACCGCACCCTACCGGCATCTTTTTCTTATGCCCACCAGAGAAAGTTCTCTCTGATCACTGTACAGTATTTGCTTTCATGTTTTGGTCTTTCAGTTGCTCTGGAGCACCAGACTCCGTTTTGCCTCAGGTCTTCACACATGGCCTTCCCTCTGCTTTGAATGTCCCATTCCATTCTTGTTGGGTTTGACCCTCACTTATCCTTCAGCTATGAGTTCAAGTGTCACTTCTTCAGAGATGTCTTCCACATCCAGCACCCACTCCCCTTCTGTACTCAGTCCAGTTCCTAATATAAACTTTCATAACACTTTCTTTTTTTCTCTTTTATCAGTTTCTGGTTAAATAGTTTGTTCTTTGGTAACATTTTTTTCTCCTAGACTGATAGCAGAAAGATCAATAAGGATAGAGACCATGCTTTTTCTGTTTGCTGCTGTATCTCAGTCATAGTATAGTATCTTGCACATAGCAGTTGCCCAATGCATATTTATTGGACATTCGATTGAATGAATGAATGAATGAATGAATGCCTGTGGGTACTGAATCTTGTAACTGTTCATTTCCTTTTTTCTTTGGCTCTTTGGAGGCTCAGGCCCTGATTCTGCCTGCGGTGTTTGCATAGGTACTCATGGCATGCATTTTGTGCACTAACATTTCCCCAACTACATAGTCTTTTTCCTTTCTTTGACGTCTTCATTTTAAAATTCTAGTGTATACTGTAAATTTCAATAGGCCACTATAAGCCTTTTTTGGGGAAGAAACAATAAATAATTGAGTATATAAGTGGAAGAAAGGGCAAGATCAAAGGGGAAATGTTAGTGCCTTTAACTAGATTCAGGAAGGAAGTTTTATTTTGCTTTGTTTTAATTCCATTTTCACTAGAAGAAAGAAAAAGAAGTAAATTTGTCCCCTAATCTGGCAAAAAATGCCTCTAAAGAATTTGGGGCCTGTCCCTGCCCTGAGATGTCTCTCCCTCTGGCAGGAGGCAAGGGGTACTGGGCTGGGCAGGGTCTCCTGGCTCAGTGGATGGGTGGGCATGGGCCTGGGAGGCTGGGCTATTCGACTGAGTTCCCTTCCAGTTGACTCTCCTTTGAGGGAGGGTTTGGGCAGAGCCAGTGGGAGCTTGCTTTTTTATTATAAGAAGGAGAAAGAAATGAACTTGTCCTCTTGTGTTGCAGATTCAGTGGTTCTTTCCTTTGACTCCGCTGGACAAACACTAGGCTCAGGTACCAACTCTTCCCCCTCTATCATCTTTTTGGCCTTCAATATTAGCCGTATTTTTTATGAAGCCTAATCAAGTATGGGTGGAGAGGGCAATGGAATATCCCAGAATTGGGGGAATTCTCAAGAAGCCTTTCTAGAGACTTTATGGTCAGGGAAGCAGAAGAGGGACATATCCAGATAACTTTTCCTGTTACTTTAAAAGTGTGCACAGAGGAGTTGCAGTAGATGCTCCCTCTTCATTCAGAGTTGTCAAGAGTCATATAAAAGGATGTCTGTTTTCTGTGCATATATCCTGTCTCAGAAGGTGGGGCAGAGGGCATTGAAAGACCCCAGGCTGTGGGAATGCTGGAGCAGATAACCATCAGGGCTCTCTACTAGAATGCTGGGCTGGTGGGAGCATCCCAGTTTCCTGAGGACATACACTCCATTGCACGTTTACACGCACACCCCATATATTCAAATACAGACCTCTTCCAGGAGAGGAGTACCACACTGTACTGTGTACTCATGCCAAAATGCACGTAGGTAGACACACTCCTTCTCTTCCCTGTTTACAGTGCAAGACACACAGATCAGCACACCTGCCCCAAATTCGCCCAGACCCAGTGGAGCCTGGCTCTGCCATGTCTGAGGCAGTTTACCTGTTCCACATCACTGTGCCTGTTGACAGGAAGTGGGAAGAGACTACTTTGATTCCTCAGCTTGCTGCCATTGGGTCCCTATGGGAGCCTCAGAATGACGTGACTTTGAGGGAAGAGTATCTCTGTGTTTTTAGATAAAGTCAGGTGGGCCTCGTACCATGGGTACTGCTAGTGAATGCCAGGGAGACTGCTGGCCTGTTGAGGGCAGTTAATTCATTTTGCCATCCTTAGATATGGTAGATTGATGATTCACAAAACAGCCATGAGGTTCAGGCAGTTGTAGTAGAGTGGACGAGGAAAGACATTCAGAGAATATGATCACAGCCACCACTATTTACTGAGGGCCTGCCTGTTTTACTGTGTGCCAGCACTGTGCTGAGTGCTTTATACACCTCTCAGCTATCTCTTACAATCGCTTTTAATTTTTATTGTATTTTTATTTTTAATGTTTATGGCTACATAGTGGGTGTATATATTTATAGGGTACATGAGATGTTTTGATACAGGCATACAATAAGTAATAATCACATCAGAGTAAATGGGGTATCCATTACCTGAAGCATTTACAGTTTATTTGTGTTACAGACATTTCAATTACACTCTTAATTATTTCAAAATATACAATACATTTTTGTTGACTGTAATCACTCTACTGTGCTATCAAATACCAGATCTCCTTACAATAGCTTTGATATCTTTAATTATAGATAAAGAAGCTAATGCTCAAAGACATGAAGTAACCTGTTCAGGGCCATTCGTATCTGTCTAACTCTAGAGCCCATCCTCTCTCCCTTAGCATCTTTCTGTCACATACCTTGTGTGCTTCCCACCAAAATGCTGAGGCTATGAGAAGTCACTTTAAGGTAGAGTGGACAGACAGAAAGTGTTCTTAAATGGATCCAAAACTTGTGCCTATTTGTATAGTAAAAGATTGGTCATTTTATTACATAAAAGTTAAGAACTTCTATTAATCAAAAGACCCTATTAAGAGACTGAAAAGGCAGGCTGGATAGGCATAGTGGCTCACACCTGTAATCTCAGCCCTTTGGGAGGCTGAGGCAGGAGGACAGCTTGAGGCCAGGAATTTGTGACCAGCTTGGGTAACACAGTGAGACCCCAACTCTACAAAAATTTTTTTTAAATAGTAAGGGCATGGTGGCGTGTGCCTGTAGTCTGAGGTACTCAGGATTCTGAGCAGGAGGATCACTTGAGCCCAGGAGTTAGAGGCTGCAGTGAGCTATGATTGCACCACTGCACTCCAACCTGGGTGACACAGTGAGACCCTGTCTCTGAAAAAAAAAAAAAAAAAGAAAGAAAAAAAGAAGAGAGAGAGTGAAAGGAAATCCAGAGTGAAAAAAAGATCTTTACAACACAAATAATCAACCAAAGGCTTGTTTCTGGAACAAAGAATGACAGAAATCAATAGGAATAAAGGAGCAACCCATTACAGAAATGAGCAAGACTTGAACAGGCATTTCACAAAAGAGGAAGTCCAAATGGCCAATAAACCCATGAAAAGGTGTTTGATTGTATTAGTACTCAGCAAAATGCAAATTAGAATCCCAATGAGAGATCAATACACATCTACCAAATGGCAAAACTTGAAAAGCCTGACAATTCCAATGTTGATAAGGATGTGGTGCAGTGGAAACTCTGATTTTCTACTTGTTGGAGCATAATTTGGTACAACCACTGTGGAATAAATTATGGCAGTATCTAGCTAAATTTGGATATACACATACCTGGTGACTTAGCAATTCCTCCTCTAGGTATATTATCTGCAGAAATGTATGCTTATACATAACAGGACATATATATGCAAGATACGTGTATAAGAATGTTTATAAGAACATTGTTCATAATTGTCAAAAACCAAAAACAGTCCAAATACCTAACAACAGTAGAATGAATACACAAATTGTATTATATTCATAGGGAACAGTAAAAATGAGCAAACCATAGCCAGATGCAACAATGTGGATAAATATTAAAGACATATTGTTGGGTGAAAGAAGTCAGACAAAACAGTACATACTGTGTTTATCCTTTCATAAAAAGTTCAAAAACAAATGAATTAAACCATATTTGCTTTTAGATATATAATTCAGTATTAAAACTATAAAGAAAAGCAAGGAATTGAATTCTATAATAGCTAGATGGTGGTGTTCAAGGGGGTATGTTGAGGGATGGGCACGGGGGGCTTCTAGTGTGTTGATGTATTATTTTTAGTGACTTGAAGGGGTTATATAGGTGTCCATTTTACAGTAACTCACTAGCTGTGAGTTGTATTAAAAATGTAAAATATAGCAAATATATAGAAAAGTACATAAAACCTCAATGTACAGCTAATAACGTACAAGGGGATTTTGGTCCTCAGCCTCCATTGCCCCTGGAGTTATAAAAAGATCTTAGGCTTAATCTGCAAATAACTATGGACCATGGCAATAAGCCTCCCAGGTTTGTACATGGTTCTCAGTGAAGGCTGGCAAAGAATGAAAATTCAGACATTTTTCCACTGATTGCCTCTTAGTGGAGGATAGATCAAGCTGATTCAGAGTCAGCCTCAAATTATAACTGGTTTTCAGTTTACCTAGCCTTCAGTTTTCCTGACAACACCTACCAGCTTCCACACCTAGTTCTGCCTTATTCATGCTCTCATGGAGTATTCGCAAGAGGCCAATAGTTTTGCTATCTCATGCTTTGCATCAAGCCTAAAAGGGAATGGTACCAGGCAAGAGCTAGGCAGAGGTCTTCACAGTGGCCACTTTACTGCTTTATTTGGAGAGAATTTACAAAGTGCTGGGCATACCACATTGCCAAAAATGTTTTAGAACTTTAGCAGGATAACTTTGGAATTAATCCCTATTTGACTTTCTTTCTGTTAGTGTAGGTACTTAAAAGTAAGAAAAAAGGTTCCAGTTCCAGATAAGACGGAGTGAGCACACTCACTCTATCTCTGAATGCAGCTAAAGGCCTTTTCAGAATGCATTTAATAGCAGTTTGAGGACTCTGAAACATAAATAGTAGCAGACAGATAGGGGAAGAATACCAGAATTCAATGTATTACTGAACTGGCAGTGAATTTCCTATTTTCCCTTCAGTGTCCCATGTCTTGGACTCAAGGCACCTCAAACCCCAGCAATGGACACCAAGGCATAAACAGCTTCAGGAAAAGACCTCTAGTTAAAGCTCTGGGGTGGGAAAAGGGCTCCCAAGGCTCAGACAGAGGGGGATATCCCAAGAGTTGTTCCTCATGCCCCAGCCCCCAGGCAATCCCACAGTGATGGTGGTTAGGACAGTGGCAGCAGTAGGCCCTTCAAGCACCTAAAACTGAGAGAGAGGAACCTTCCTCTCTGATCAGAGGAGCTATAGTCCCAAGAGGATGGGGTGCAATTTTGGTTGCTTGTTTTCTGTCTTTGCCTTCCTGCTGCTTGGCCCCAGATTTGAGTGCAGTTCAGAAAATTCATGGCAGAATGTGGTAACTAAAGCCCCAGCTTTCTGGCCAGAGGCCCAGGAAGGGGAGGCCCAAGAAACCAGAAGGCGCAAAAGAGAAAACAAAGGGAAAGGGAGCTCAGGAAAGCAACCCCTTTAAGTTATTTGTGGACTTAAGGATAACCCAAACTGTGCATGTGTGCATCTGATTCTAAACAACATACCAAAGACTTTCAGAACTGACCTAAGGGACAGACCACTGCCCAAGTCACAGACTGGATGCACACACAGAGAACTCTTCTGAATAGGCTTTGAAAATGGAACTGATGTTGAAACCACAACCCACAGAAGGCTAGTTGGAATTTGCTGCCTGAACCCAACCTGGTTGATTGTCTGCTGAAACAAAACTATGAACATTCTCCACTGTATTTAAACAAGATGTAGAGTCTCATAATAATATTCAAAATATCCCAGATATGAACCAAAATGAAGAACAAGGAAAATATGAACTTGCATGGGAAAAGTTGATCAACCAGTGCCAGTGCTGAGGTGACACAGATGTTTGAATAATCTAACAAAGACTTTTTAAACAGCTATGATAAAAATGCTCCCCAAAGTAAAGGCAAATTCTGTTGAAATGAATAGAAAACTAGAAAATCTTAGCAAAAAAAGTAAAGGTTAGGTACAGTGGCCCATGCCTGTAATCCCAACACTTTGGGAGGCTGAGGCAGGAGGATCACTTGAGACTAGGAGTTTGAGACCAGCCTGGGCAACACTGTGGAGAACTCTTCTCTACAAAATTAAAGAAGAATATTATCCAGGCATGGTGGCACACACCTGTAGTCTTAGCTACTTGGGAGGCTGAGGCAGGAGGATCACTTGAGCCCAGGAGTTCACGGCTGCAGTTAGCTATGATCACACCAGCCTAGGTGCACTCTGCACTCCAGCCTAGGTGACAGTGAGACCCTATCTCTAAAAAATTTAAAAATATAGAAGATTTTTTTAAATGAAGGTCTTAGCAAAGAAAAAAAGAGGAAGAAAATATAAAGAAGAACCAAATAAAGCAATAAAACTATCCAATTGGAACAACAGAGAAAATCTTTTAAAAGTTAAACAGAGCCTAGTGATTTGTGAGACAATACCAGAAGGTTTACCATTCGTGTCTTCAGAGTTCCATAAGAAATATTTGAAGAAACAGTGGCTAAAACGTCCCAAATTTGGTGACCAAGTGTGGTTTATCCTGGGAATGGAAGGCTGGTTCAACAATGAAAAAATCAATATAATCCACCGTATTAACTGTCTAAAGAAAAAAAACTGCATGGTCTTACTAATTGATGAAGAAAACGCATTTGACAGAATGCAACATCCATTTATGATAAAAATGCCCAGGAAACATAGAAAGAAACTTCTTCAGCCTGACGTCGGCCATCTGCAAAAACCCACAGCAAACTTCATACTTTATGGTAAATGACTGCTCTACCCCTAACATCAGGAAACACTTCTGGAAGGTCTAGTCAATGTAATAAAGCAATAAAAAGGATACAGAATGGAAAGGAAGAAACAAAATTAACCCTTTTCATAGATGACGTGATTGCCTACATAGGAAATCCCAAGGAATCTACAAAAACATTCCTAGAACTAATAACTGAGTTTAGCAAGATGACAGGATACGAGGTCAAAACACAGAAGTTCATCATGTTTTTAAGTACTAGCAATGAACAATTGAAAACCAAAATTTAAAACACATTTATAGCAGCTTCCCGAAACCAAATGCTTATGTGTAAATGCTTATATATAAATCTGATGAAACATACATAGGACCTGTATGCTGAAACTAGTTCCTCTCCCACTTTTTCTTCCCCATCTACCCAACTGAAAGTTCAGGCTGCAAACCTAGAATCACCCTGATTGTTCCTCTTCCTTTACCCTCTCCCCCTTTCCTGTCTTCACAATGTGTTCTTCTCTAGCTGCTTCTTTCTAGCACCACTGCCCAAGGTACCATCTTCTCTTCCCTAGACTAAAACATCTCCTGACTGGCCTGTCTGTGCCACTTATTGCCTTCTGTACATTGTAGCCAGAGTAATCTTCCAGAAACATAAATCGGATCCTGTCTTGTTACCACTGAAGCCTCTCCAGTGACCTTACAGTACACTTACAATAAAATCCAAACTTGTCCCTCCTTCCTGAGTCCTACTTACCTCTCCGATTTCCCTGTAGTTCATTTGCCCTCAGCCCACTGCCCTCACGCTACATTGGCATGCCTGCGGCTCCTTGAGGATGTCAGGTCCTTTCCTGCCTCAGGGTCTTTGTGCTTGCTGTTCCCACTTCCTAGACTCTTCTTACCTCCTGCTTTGCATTGCTGTCTTCAGGCCTCTGTCCCACTGTCATCTCTGCCAGAAGGTCTTCCCAGACCACTTCATCTAAAGTAGTCCACTCCTCTAACCAGTCCTTCTCTAAAAAGGTATGTCTTCAGTTTTTCTTAGCACGCCTCCTTCCTTCAAACTGTTTGCTTATTTACTTGCACACTGTCCATCTCCCCCACTAGAATGTAGGCTTCATTTTGGCCAAGGACTTGGTCTGTTTTGTTCATCACTGTATCACCGGTATTTAGAATGCGCCTAGCACATACTAGGTGCTAAGTAAGTGTTAAATAAATAGGTGTTAAAGAACAGAAAATTAGGAACGATAATATTCACTAATTAAGGAGTGCTTGAGGTCAAATAAATAATGGCATATCCATGCATTAGAGTAACTGCAGTCATTTAAAATGATGATGCAGTTTTACTTTTATTGACACAGAAGATATCGAGGATATTGTTGAGTGAACAAAACAGAAACAAGCAGCATGCATATTAAGGCCAAGTGTAAGTAAAATTATATACGTACATTCATACATATACAGTATTTATGGAAAGAGAGATTTCTGGGGAAATAGTCACCAAAATATTTGTAGCAGTTAGCCCTAGGTAAATAGGGGTTTCAAATGGTTCTTACTTCATTCTTTATAAGTGTTTTGGATTTGGATTTTTGTATTGAGCATATGTTATTCTAATAACTGGTAAAAAATTAAGTTATTTTTGTTTGGGGAGTAGAGCTCTCTCTTATTTTGTTTAATAATTGCTTTGTGATTGTCATAGTCTCTTTGGGCTGCTATAACAAAAATACCTTAGACTGGGTAATTTATAAACAACAGAAATTTATTGCTCACAGTTCTGAAGCCTGGGAAGTCCAAGATCAAGACATCAGCAGATTCAGTGTCTGGAAAGGGTCCATTCCTCATAAATGGAACCTTCTGTGTGTGTCCTAACAAGACAGAAGAGGCAAATAGGCTCCCTCAGCTCTCCCTGATAAAAATATCAATCCCATTCCTCGGGGTGGAGCCCTCATGACCTAATTACCTTCTAAAGGCCCCACCTCTTAATACTATCACATTGGATATCAGGTTCCAGCACATGAATTTGCGGGGGACACCCAACATTCAGACCATTTCAGTGAGTATTTATGCCCTATCTATCCTATGAGGTGGTAAGCTCCATGAAGTTTAAGATACAAACTGCAGAGTGAGCCATTTTTTCCCATTTCCTGTACCAGCAGCTGTTTTGACATGCTGTCCCTCCTAATCTCCTGCAGCTTAGTGCAAGATACCCTGGGATGGCCCGGACACAGTTGATGCTATGAATAGGATTAAATTCACTGCAGTACTCAGCCCTAGATATCTACTATTTTCCCAAGACAGAAGGGAGATAGATGGGTGCAGTGACATCTTTGGCTGCCGTGGGAGGGGGCTTCCAGGGCTCCTTCTCTTACTTGTGATTCTCTTACTTGGGGCCAAGGACATGTCATGCTCCCTTGGCCCCCAGTATGCCACGTTGGAGAAGAGCTGTGCTGTGCTCAGATGGAGGCCTGATAGTCACAGGGGACTGTTACCAGAAGTTTCCTCCTAGGCCTCTCACCTCCCCCACACCAACATACACCCATTTGAGATTGGATCTTAGTTTGTAAACTTCTAAGTTATTTTACTGAATCAGTTAATTTAGTCTAGGTCAGTGGGCTTTTCTGTGTTTATTTTAGAAAAATGCTTTTCCTTTTAGTTTCTCTTTGATTAATTGATCCCATGTTGTGGTTTATTTCCCTGACTTGAGATGATGTGGGAGCTATTTGCACTTTGGCCAGCCCTTCTCAGGCCTCTTTTGACTCCCATGATTCATGTGTGGCATGGCCAGGGCCTTCTGACATCACCCTGGGGCAGGAGATGGGAGGTAATAGTACATCATTGCTCTCATGGAAACTGTGCTGCTAATGTGAGGGTCTGCTTTTCTTGTTTCCTCTGAGAGTCATTGTGGGCGTAACGTAAAGGAAAGAATCAGCCCTGGGTTGGTTCAACGGCATCCCTGCTAGCCTACTTCATGATTGGGGAATCTTGAACTTACCTCCCCTGTCTGAACCTGTTTCCTCATCTGTAAAATACAGTACCTGCCTCATGGGGCTGTGTAGGTGACAGTACTGAGAACAGCATGAATACAAAGAAAGATGCTCAATAAATAGTAGTTCCTCTCAGTCCCTTCATTCTGCAAGCCTGACAGCCCATTTGGAACTATTGCCAACTTCTTCCTCCACCCAAGCCATGGCATATATTACATATGTTTAATATACCCCATGACTTTTTTTTAGAGATTGTACAGTGACATTTCTTAAGAAATGATAGAGCTGTTTTGGCTAGGGTAGGTCCTCATTCCATTTACTGCCATTCCCTTTGTACTTAGCAATTCATCATAGCCCAGAGATTGGAGCCAAAGACCACTTTAAAGAAGATCTGGCAGCAGAGCTGCTTCTCTGGGTAAATGGAGTTTTCTTGCCTCATGGACTATCCTGCCTATGTGGCTTTATGAATTATAATTCGAAGCATTGCAATTTCTGATAGAACCAAGTTCATGTTTTTATCCCATAAAATACCAAACTTTATATACCTCAATAATGCTCCTTAAATTGGTGTTCATGGGCAATATTTGTGGTTGTCATCAGTAGCAGTCATTTAATAAGCATCTTCTTTGTGCCAGGTACAGTGACAGCTGATTGGAATTTGTGGTGGTTCATTACAATGAAAAAAGGAAGTGAGTCACTCACAACGGAAATGCCAGTAGCATGTTAGGCTCAACATGTACAACCGTATTCCTTGAAATTCCATTCTGGGGCTTAGTAGCCTGAAGGTGAGGCTACAGTAGGACATCTGGCTTCAGGAACCTTCAAGAAGCTCTCTGTTTTGTCCTGGAACAGGATGTGACTGCACAGCCTGGTGCTCCCAACTGCACGTCAGAATGTAGGTAGGAAGTAATACTTACGTGCTATACTAGGACAAATAGGAGAGGACTTGGAGTTGTCTACATAGGGTGTTGTGAAAACATGTGTGATTTTTTTTTTAAATATTACAGAACTGTGATGAACAGGCCAGGTATGGTGGCTCACACCTGTAATCCCAGCACTTTGGGAGGCCAAAGCAGGAGGATCAGTTGAGCCCAGGAGTTTGAGACCAGTCTGGGTAACATGGTGAAACCTGTCTCTACAAAAAAATAAAAAATTAGCCAGGCGTGGTGGCATTGCGCCTATAGTCCCAGCAACATTGCATCTTTAGTCCGAGCTACTCAGGAGGCTGAGATGGGAGGGTCACCTGAGCCCAGGAGGTCAAGAGTGGGGTGATCCGAGATTGCACCACTGCACTCCAGCCTGGGCAACAGAGTTAGGCCCTGTCTCAAACAAACAAACAAAAAAACCAAAAAGAACTATGATGAGCAAAATGAAACACAAAGTATTAAGAAATGTATTAAATATTGAATTGCTATACCATAAAAATATTTTCAAGTTTTTAATTAAAAACTAGAGCTTGTTTCAGTGTTCATAAATTTTTATTCAGGAGTTTTGTCTGGGAAGGCTTCACATAACTCCTGTCAAGGCTTTTTAATGATACTCTCTTAAAAAATACTCAGTTATCATCAGAAAGAAATTTCACTCACACAAATAACTGACAAAAATATAAAATCATTTTTATACTTATTCACATGTTTACAGCAGTTGAAATTATATTTTAAAAATCCAACAGCTCTTCCTTTTCCTTAATCAAAATTGTAAGATTGAAATTTCTTCAGTTAGAACAAATGGATTTCAAATCTAATCTCACTTTTTTGTATCAGGTATTTCAAAATAGCATGAAGCTCTATTGCAAAATGTATATGAATTCTTAGAGCCGTCACCCTGGAGTTGGTTGGAGATCATAAAAGGCTACACTCAATGCACATAAGCAGAGATATTACCCAATATGTGAGAACGGGTGTGTTGCCCTTCACCTGGAGCTATGCTCCCCTGGGAGTCCCCACCTGGCTGGCCTGCCACTGACCAGCTGCCTTTTGGGCAACACTGCTCCATGAGTTTTTCATGCAACATTTTTCATGGAACATAATTTTTACCTGAAAGTACAATTGACAGACTGTGGTTTTTCAGACTTTGGAATTTGGCAGACATTTTCTCAGTAATGAAAGTGAGCACTATCACTTCAAGGGGAATAACTGACAGTATTGTGTTGCCGGCAATAAAATGTTATTCCACGCGATAGCTTCTCAATACTTAAATTTTAAATTAAGGGTTGGAGGCTGACCCTATGTTATGGCCTCACAGTTGGTTGGTTTTTGTTTTGTTTTGTTTTTGTTTTTGAGACGGAGTCTTGCTCTGTCGCCCAGTGCAATGGCGCCATCTCGGCTCACTGCAGCCTCTACCTCCCGGGTTCAAACGATTCTCCTGCCTCAGCCTCCCAAGTAGCTGGGACTACAGGCACGTGCCACCACACCTGGCTAATTTTTGTATTTTTAGTAGAGACGGGGTTTCACTGTGTTGGCCAGGCTGGTCTTGAACTCCTGACCTTGTGATCCACCTGCCTCGGCCTCCCAAAATGCTAGAATTACAGGCATGAGCCACCGTGCTTGGCCTGGTCGGTTTTTGTAAATGCTCTCTACATGGCTTGTAGGCCAGGCACAGTGGTATGCACCTACAGTCCCAGTTACTCAGGCTGAGGTGGGAGGATCACTTGGGCCCAGCAGTTTGAATCCAGCCTGGGCAGCATAGCAAGATCCCACCTCAAAAAAAAAAAAGGAATGTACATTCTCCATTTGTTGGATGTAAGGTTCTCTGTATGTCTGTTAGTTTAAATTCAGTAATTGTTCTGTTCAAATCTGAATTCTCACAGACTTCGTGAGCCTGATTTTTCAGTGGTTTATGATGGTAGACCAACTGTGTAGTTTTCTTTTAGTTCTGTTAATTTTGCTTTATATGTAACAAGGTTTCATTATTACATGTATTCACACTTTAATACATGGGATCCTTTTGTTTATGTCCAGTTTCTGAACCTTCTAAGAGTTTACATCAGTGTTCCAGTGTTCATCCAACAAGTTGTATCAATCTTTTGCTACGACATCTAGACTGACTTATTCCTTTAAGGTGGCAATGGAAGAGTTAATGGTTAATTTCAAAGACATCTGAAAAAGCACTTTGTGCATTCACCGCTCTGACTTGGTGCACGTGCAGGAGGGGAAGGTCAGGGATTTGCATCAGCCATGTCACTCCCCACCTGGAGCTGGGCAGAGACACATGTGCTCCTTAGTCAGTGATTTTTGTAATCCTGGGCTTTCCAGCCTGGCCAAGGCAGGAAGCCTAAGCCATCAGACTAAACACTTCTGCTGGCTTTCTGCTTTCATACCTGGGGAGGAGAGTATCTTCAGGTGCTAGGAGAGCTGGAATATGAGTGCATATTGTGCCTGGCTGGCCTGGGATTCCTAGAGTGTTCTGTTCTTAGTACAGATCTGGGATCATTGGGCTGCTGGTGAGACCCAGACTTTCATGCCACTACCCCAGAGGTGAATAGTCCCTGAAGTGTTGGTACACTCAAAATAGCAGTTCCTCTGTATAAGGCAAATTCACATGCAACTCTAAGAACACATTTGTGTAAAGGAGATGCGCTGGGATCTGTAACCTTGCTCAACCCCAGCAGTAGAGAAGCTCTGCTCCTGTATTCCTGGAGCATAATGCCTATGCCTTCCTGATTGCTTTCTTTTCTCATTTACACTTCCTAAAGATGATGCTTAAATTTTCCTGCTAGTCAGGGAACTCTGTGAGGGGCCACACACAGATTTAATAATCAGTAACATGACTGTGAGGCTGGGACTGAGAGTAAAGTGCTTGTCAGGTAAAGACCTTGGTTGGGATGGAGCAGACAGACGCCAGTGACTCAGGTGACTCAGGAAGTCTTTGTGGAGAGGGTTAAATTTCAGGCCTTTATACGTGATGGGAGGGAACTACCTTGGCAAACTGGGAGTTCTTAAAAGGGAACCCCAAAGCAAAACCCAGAAAACAGAAGGTGTGAAGGGCATTAAATAAACAGTGTGGCAGACAGTTAGTTGCGCCTAAGAAGAGCCAGAGGAGGCTCGCTGTGGGCAGGTGACAGTGATGTAATCAGATAGGCTGGGAGCCAGGAAGGGCCAGAGCAAGGGAATCACTGCAGTCGAAGATGGCAGGCGAGGGAGAAGGAGACGGAGAGGAAGCCCCTGCCGCTGCCGTCTCTGCTACCACCAGCACTGCTCCCTCACTGCAAGGGGTGGAGGAAGACAAAGACTCCAGGTCTCAGGGCTACTTATTAGGCTGCCTTGCTTATTTGGTCACTCTGTCCACTCTTCCATCCATTCAGTACATTATGGAATACCAACTCTGTGCCAGATGTGATATTTGGTGCAGAGGGGAGCCCTGCCCTTTAGGAGGACCCAAATACATGTAAGTTAGGATAGTTTAATTGAAAGCAACAAAAACTGACTGGAGATAACTGTTTTTAAAAAGGAATTTACCAGAAGGACATGGCTACCCACAGAATCTAATTAGAAGCTAAACATCCAGCCCTCAGAAAGAACGTGAAGGGCAGCCCCAGGAATCTAGGTTGCAGGAACAAGTGGTCCTTCTCTTCAGCACATTATTTTTCTCCCTGGTGTCGCTGAGTTTAAGGAAGAAATTGTCCCACTAACCTAGCTTTTGTCAGGTGCCTACACTTTGGACATAAATCCCATTGACAGTCTCACCACTTGCCTGCAATGGGAGAAGAGCAGTTCCCTGAAGGAAACCCAAGGGGCTTGTTTCTAAAAGGACAGAAACAACAGATGTGCACTGCAGGTTCATGAATAAGTTCTGGAAGGGCTGGAGAGCACAGATAAGGTGCATTTAGGCTAACAAGTTAGATCAGAGAAGATGTCATTCGTTCAACATTCCTTCCGCATGCCAAGCGTAGTGTTAGGTGATGCAACTGTGAGGAAAAGAAGTCTTAGTGGAACTTCTAGACTAGCAGAGGAGAGGCATCTGTCAGTAAATGTATAATTACAAACTGGACAAAGTACAGTGTGGCACAGGAACATGTGAAGGGTGAGGACTACATAGGGAGGACAAGGAACGCTCTTCTTTTTTTTTTTTTTTTTTTTCTTTTTTGACGGAGTCTCACACTGTTGCCCAGGCGGAAGTGCAGTGGTGCGATCTCGGCTCACGGTAACCTCCACCTCCCGGGTTCAAGCAGTTCTCCTGCCTCAGCCTTCTGAGTAGCTGGAATTATAGGCACGCACCACCACATCCGGCTAATTTTTGTATTTTTAGTAGAAACAGGGTTTCACCATGTTGGTCAGGCTGGTCTTGAACTCCTGACCTTGTGATCCTCCCGCCTCAGCCTCCCAAAGTGCTGGGATTACAGGCGTGAGCCACCGTGCCCGGCAAGGAATGCTTTTCTAAAAGAGGGCCTTTGAACTAGGGTCTAAAGAATGAGCAGGAATTAACCGAATAAAGAGGTGGCTTATTCAAGGAACTGAAAGAGGCCAAAATCACCAGAGCACACAGCAAGGGGGACAATAGTATAAGACAGGGCTGGAAATTTAGGGAAAGATGTAAAAGTCCTTGTTGTATTATAAAAACATCTGTGAAATTGAGCTTTAGTGATGGCTTTATCTTGAAGGATGAGCAAAGTGAGTGAAGGCATTGTAGGAGAAATGTCACCTGCACTAGCTCTCAAGCATAAAGGCTCTCAGGCATAAAAGAAGGGAGTGGCAGGAGATGAGACTGAGAAGACAGATCAAGAGGTTGCCACGTGAACCAAGCAACAGTGAAGACTCAAGCAAAAGCAATGACGGGATAGGGAGGGGGACAGGGTCTGTATGTAGAAATGAGAGACATTAGGGTTCACCAAAAATTTCCTTCTTGGAGGACTGGATGTTATTGCCATCATTTAAAAACAAGAAGAAGGATCAAGGCTGGAAGGCTGGAGAACAGGCAGAGATAAGTCTGATTTGCACCATTTTGAGCTAGAGGTAACTGTGGGTCATTTAGGAATAATGTGTAGGAAATAACCAATATGAAAAGGGATTGGGAAATTATTTAATTTAATTTTTTTATTTTGAAACGGGGTCTCACTCCCGTTGCCCAGGCCAGAGTGCAGCAGTGCGGTCATGGCTCACTGTAGCCTCGAATTTCCGGGCTCAGGTGATCCTCCCACCTCAGCCTCCCCAGTAGCTGGGACCACAGGCGCACACCACCATGCTCAGGTAATATTTCGTATTTTTAGTAGAGACCAGGTTTCACCATGTTTCCCAGGCTGGTCTCACACTCCTGGGCTCAAGTGATCTGCCTGCCTTGGCCTCCCAAAGTGTTGGGATTACAGGTGTCAGCCACTGCACCTGGTAGGGAAAATATTTTAAATAGAAAGATATGTTCAAAGACCTGGAGATGATAAAGTTATGTTGGCAAAAGATAAAATAGTTCAGCCTGGCAGGAACATCGAATATGGCAGGGGTGATGCTGGGAATCAAGAAGTGAAGTAGGAGGCTGGGCACGGTGGCTCACACCTGTAATCTCAGCACTTTGGGAGGCTGAGGCAGGTGGATTACCTGAGGTCATGAGTTCAAGACCAGCCTGGCAAACATGGTGAACCCCCCGTCTCTATTAAAATACAAAAATTAGCCGGGCGTGGTGGCACACCCCTGTAATCCCAGCTACTCGGGAGGCTGAGGCAGGAGCATTGCTTGAGCCCGGCAGGGCAGAGGTTGCAGTGAGCCGAGGTCGTGCCACTGCACTCCAGCCTGGCCGACAGACCGAGACTCTGTCTCAAAAAAAATTAAAATTAAAATTAAAATATGAAGTAGGAATGATAGCTACAGGCCAGGTCTTGAGGGATCTTGTAGATGAAGAGATTGGGATTTGTTCTGAGAACAATAGAGTCCAACCAAACGTTTTAAGCAGGATTGTGATACGGCCATATTTATCTTACAGAAAGATTGCTCTGATTACAGCACAGAGCATCTATTAGACAGGGGCAGGGAGACCCGGCTATAACAGGAGGCTAGTACAGCAATCCAGGTGAGAAGTAAAGCTGGCTTGGCCGAGGAGAGTAGAAATGGAGAAAAGTAAGTAGATTTGAGATCCATTTAGAATATGGAATTAAAAGGACATAGTAATGAATTAGAAGAAAGAAGAGAGAAGCAGGAATAAAGGAATTCTCCCAGGTTTCAAGTTTGGGCAGCTGAGTGAATAGTGGTGGTGTTCGGTAAGGTGGGAAATCCAGAAAGAGGTTCTGGGTGTGTGTGAGGGTGATGAAGATGAACTCTAGGGGGTGTGGTTTAGGTTTTAAGTGCCTGTAGGACACTAAACTGGAGCTGTCCGGGAGGCAGCTGGATATACACATGTGGAGCTCAGCCAGGCACAGCGGCTTACACCTCTAATCCCAGCATTTTGGGAGGCCAAGGCAGGCAGATCATGAGGTCAGGAGTTCGAGACTGGCCTGGCCAACATAGTGAAACCCTGTCTCTACTAAAAATACAAAAAATTAGCCAGGCATAGTGGCGGGCGCCTGTAATGCCAGCTACTCGGGAGGCTGAAGCAGGAAAATCACTTGAACCCGGGAGGTGGCTGTTGCAGTGAGCTGAGATCGCGCCACTGCACTCCAGCCCAGGCAACAGTGTGAGACTCCATCTCAAAAAAAAAAAAAAAAAAAAAAGTGGAGCTCAGGAGAGAAGGCCGAGCAGGAACGAGAGATTTAGTTTGGGCGCAATGGAAAGATAACTGGGCAGGCTGAACTGAGTGTTGAGCAAGGTGAAGTCTAGACTGAATAAAGAAAAAGTGAAGAAAGTAGAAACGACTGAAAAAAACAGAAAAAAATATATGGAAATATTTTCAGACATTGAACAATTGGTAGCACAGGGCACTGATAGCTGAAAGAAGGGAAGCAGATGAGGTTAGCCCTGTAATTGCCCAAGCCAACTTCCTGGAGAGTTTGCGGTCCACATTGCAGGGAAGGAGAACCCAAGAGTCTGAAGCTGAGGTAACAGTTGAGCATTTGAGGAGGCCAGGGCAACTAGAATTCGCAGATCATCAGAGAGGAGAGACCTGCACACAGAGAGAGCTCAGGGGATTTGTTACAGGTCCCCCTTGGACTTCTCAGCTGATGAGTGCATGTGGATGGGAAAACTACCAGAATCTGGGGAAAGAACCACTGGAAGGAGGCAGCCAGGATAATCCCTAGAGGTCACACAGGACTGGGAATTGTGGGAAAACTGTATAATGCATGGGGTATCCCATAGTGTACTCAGGAAGGTATTGCCTTAGCAGTGGGGCAAAATAAGTAATAGTGCAAAATTAGCCTTAGACTAGCCTTTAAAGGATCAAACTGTTTCCAAGTGACTTAATTGTATCTCAAAAATACTTAAGGAATGCACAGGTGTCCTGTCCCCAACAAGCTAAAATTCACATGGCTGGCAGCCAGTCAGAAATTACAAGGCAATTCAGAAAAGCATGAAAATACAACCAATAATGAGGGAAAAAAACTCAGTAGAAACAGGCTTAGAGATGACACAAATGAGAGAATTAGGAGCATTACATCATATTCCTATGTTCAAGAAGGCAGGGGAAAGCATGAGAATATTAAGGAAAGGCATGGAAGATAGGAAAAGAACTCCCAGAGATGAAAAATACAGTGTCTGAGATGAAAAATATACTGGATGAATAATCAGCAAATTAGACACTGTAGAAGAAAAAAAATAGTGAACTAGAAGATATAGCAATAGAAACTATCTAAAATGAAACAGAGTGAGTGCTGGGTGCAATGGCTCACACCTGTAATCCCAGCACTTTGGGAGGCCGAGGAAGGAGGATAGCTTGAGGCCAGGAGTTCAGCCTGGCCAACATAGTGAGACTCCTGTCTCTACAAAAAGTTTAAAAATTAGCTAAGTGTGGTGGTGCTTGTCTGTGGTCCTAGCTACTCAGGAGGCTGAGGCAGGAAGATTGCTTGAGCCCAGAAGTTGGAGGCTGCAGTGAGCTGTGATTGTGCCACCACACTCCAGGCTGGGCTACAGGTTGAGACCCTGTCTCTTAAAAAAAGAAAAGGGCCGAGCGTGGTGGTTCACGCCTGTAATCCCAGCACTTTGGGAGGCTGAGGCGGGCGGATCACTTGAGGTCAGGGGTTCGAGACCAGCCTGGCCAATGGTGAAACTCCATCTCTACTAAAAATACAAAACTTAGCCGGGCGTGGTGGTGCATGCCTGTAATCCCAGCTACTCAGGAGGCTGAGGCAGGAGAATCAATTGAACCCGGGAGGCAGAGGTTGCAGTGAACCGGGATTGCACCACTGTACTCCAGCCTGGGCCACAGAGCAAGACCCTGTCAAAAAAAAAAAAAAAGAAAGAAAGAAAGAAGAAAAGAAACATAGAGTGAAACATTACTGGGGAAAACAAATGAAGAGACCACTGGTGAGCTATGGGACTTCAAGCAGCCCTAATACATGTGCTATTGGAGCCCCTAAAAGAAAGAGGAGGGCAGAAAAATATTTGAAGAAATAAGAACCAAATTTTTTTCAAATGTGATTAAAACCCACAGATCCAAGAGCCCCAAGGATGCCAAACACAGGAAAGATGATGAAAATCGCAGCAAAGTATGTCATAAGCACTCCCCTCTCATTCCCACAGGTGCTTGGCAGAGGAGAGGAAAAGCAGCCTCCCCTGGAGAGCCTCAAGAAAAGCCTCATAGGGTCTGCCAGGCTTCAGCTGTGGCAGGAGGTAGAGACAGGTGGGCCGGGTGGTTGGAATCGTGAGTCAGAGGGCATTATGAGAAGGGTTTGACAGAGGACTGAGGATGAGAGAAATGGGGTCCGTGGCTCATTGTTACTGGCTATGCATTTTCCTGGGAGATTTAGCTAGCTCTTTAGTTTTCCAAAGATTATTCCTATTGTTCACAAGGGGACTTTATTTGTTCAGGACAACACATTTCTTCTGGGAATGCTCCTTGTAACCATGTGTATCACATGGGAGTCATCATTTTCCACAAACCCCATCTCCTCAGTCTCTGTGACTAGAACAGAGTGAAGTGCTGGTATAAGCTCCACCAGCCCTAGCCTTTCCCCAGGAGTTTTGCCCTTGGGAGCAGAGGGGCGAGAAGCTAATGCAATCCCTTGCCAGTGGCAAAGCGGAAGATGTTTGCCTACAGGTTGCTGGTGGCCACATTGCCTCACTTACGAAGAAAGGTCACCAGGAGAGAGTACAGGCAATAGAGGGAGGCCCGATGGCCTCCCTCTATTCCAGTCACTTTCAGTCACCCCTGACACCCTCCTCACTCTGGCCCTTCCTATGTTTTGGTTATGTGAACCACTAAATCACCCTGTTCCCCTGAGTTAGTGCAACCAGTATGTTGAGCATGCAGGAAATGTCAAGGGATCATCACAGACACCTTCATTTTGTCTCCTACTGTTCCCTTAAAATGTTTCCATGTCTTCAATACATCTGAAGTAATGAAAATTCCATGGTCACAGTGAGTTGCCATTTCCAAACTTAGAATGTCCCATCTTGTGTAACAGTCACAGCTTTCAACTCATAGTGCCGGCAGGTGCCTGGTGGGGAAAGGGCATGCCCTGCCTGTCTTTCCTCTTCCCTCCTCTCCCAGCTACTAGCTACTGCCTCTGACCTCTCTGGGATTGCTGTGGGAGGGAGAGAGAATGAACAGTAGAGACCTAGCGTGTTTGCACTCTCTGGACCTGACAAGTAGTTAACGCTGACTCTGGTGGGGTGCTTTTGTGAGTGTTCTGATGACCCCTTTCCATCTTAGGGGCCTCTTCTCTGCAGTTCCCCCGGTATGGGTAATGCCCATGCCACCGCCTTGCTCCTCACTTCTGCAGCTCCTGGAAATCCCAGCATCTACCTGCTGCTTCTGTTGGCCCAGGGCCTGTCAACCCTCCAGGCAGATCTTCTGGAAAGGACCTGAAACGAGCCCACACCAGCTCCTTCATGCATTAGTTTTTGCCACAGATTCTGGGAGTGCAGGCCAGTCCCCATGCAGTGTTCTCCTGCAGCCAGCCCACCTATTGCCCATTGTGTCCTCTAGACTTGTTGGGTAGGAGGTGGGCCCCACGCAACCCACTGTGTTCTCCAAACCTTAAGGCCGTGTTAGGCGTCCTTCAGAGGCTGGAGTGAGAGACAGGTACCCATCCTGCCCTGTTCATAACACAACTCCCCACAAAGTCGTTTTTCAAATCCTCTCTCCCTTCATCTCTAGCAACCAATTGCTATTTATATTTGATGTAGGGAAGGCCTTTAGAATTACGTGATAAGTATTAAGAGATTTCCTTTGAAAATCCGCATCTTAGTCTAGCACTTCACTGTGGTGTCTGAAATGTATCACCTTATAGTCCCGGCTAAAATTTTCTTTCTAGCATCCTGTTACACTAATTTGATTTGGACTTGTGACTGTTGTGACCAAATAATCCTGATAACAGTCAACAAATATTTATTGAGCATCTACTGTGAGCAGCCACAGCCCTCATTAGCTGTCAGTCCACATAATCTTTACATTTTTCTTGAATCCATTTGCCAATGTTTATAAACTTAGAAATTTTACCTTAAAAATCCAGATTCCTGGCTTGAAAAAAATCAGAAGATGTGGTAATGCGGGGCCTGCGTTGCTGCCTGGCACAGTTAGCAGGAGCTGGTGGGAGCCGCCAGTCAGCAGGGCACACACTCTCCAGATGGACTCAGTTCCCTCTGGGCTCTGACGCTAGAGCCAAGGGCCAGCTGCCATTTATCATCAGTGGGCTCACAATGACATTTTCTTAAATTATTCTGGTACTCATGTCTCTTTTCTGAGGGCTGTGGGGATACAGTGACTCTTCACCATGTTGCCCAGGCTAGGGTGCAGTGGCGTGATCACAGCTCACTGCAGCCTCGATCTCTCAGGCTCATGCCATCCTCCTACCTCAGCCTCTGGTGTAGCTGGGACTACAGCTGTGCAACAACACGCTCAGCTAATTTTTTAAAAGTTTTTTGAGGCCAGGCGCGGTGGCTCACGCTTGTAATCCCAGCACTTTGGGAGGCCGAGGCGGGCGGATCACGAGGTCAGGAGATCGAGACCACGGTGAAACCCCGTCTCTATTAACAATACAAAAAAAAAACTAGCCGGGCGTGGTGGCGGGCGCCTGTAGTCCCAGCTACTCAGAGAGGCTGAGGCAGGAGAATGGCGCGAACCTGGGAGGCGGAGCTTGCAGTGAGCCGAGATCGCGCCACTGCACTCCAGCCTGGGTGGCAGAGCGAGACTCCGTCTCAAAAAAAAAAAAAGTTTTTTGAATAGATGAGGGCTCATTATGCTACCGAGGCTTATCTCAAACTCCTGAGCTCAAACAAGCCTCCCAGCTTGGTCTCCCAAAGTGCTGGGATTACAGGTGTGCGGCACTGTGTCCTGCACTCATGTCTCTTAATGAAAGAGAGAAAACAATAGATAGACCAAGAGAGACATGAAGGGACAGACTTGCTTTAGAAATGCAGAGTTCTTAGAAATGTAATATGCAGTGTGTGTGTGTGTGTGTGTGTGTGTGTGTGTAAAACAAAACTTAAGATGCCATTGGCAAATAATAAACCACAGATATAATTATTTTTACTATACAGAAAATATATGGGAGGAAAAACAGTGAATTGAAAAAAAAAGACATTGCAACAGGATTTGTTTTTTAATGCAACTAAAATAAGTAGTGTGAGCTGCTGTATAAGAGTATTACATTCTCCCACTTCCCTCATTTGTGTTATGCTCTCGCTTGGCCCCTGACATTTGAGTTTGCAACAATGAGGGAAACATTCTCTGGCCTCTCTGGAAGGAATCCGCCTAAGTATGGATTCATTGTCTAAGGGAGTCTTAGCTCAGGTCTGAGCAACAGCATGAGAGTTCCCCCAGGGTTTTCACCATACAGGGAAAAAGTAACAGGTATTTGGCAAGTTGAGGCTTCCTTTTTATGGAATGGTAAGATAGGATTGTTGAGAGAGCACTTAACTTTGACACTAACTCTTTGCAAATTGTATTTTTTGTTTTATTTTATATTTAAGCCTTTTTTTTGTTTTTCTTACCAATGTTTATAAGTTCTTAATATGTTAAGGCAAGTCTTTCATCCATTCGCCTGCGTTAGAGCAAAACCAGAATTATTTTGAGGAAAGACTTTCACTTGCCCAAGGCCATTCTCTTGGGAGGCAAGCCTTACATTGAGCTGTGTGTCATAGTTGGTATCTTCAATTTTAAGAAGAGGATTTATTCTCTCTCCACAGCTCAGATGATTTTGAAAGCAATGAGTCTGGCCTTAATTGGCCTTGCAGAACGACTCCTGGGAGGTACTTGTCAGCATGTGTGACTTCCCTCTTTTTGCTGTTCACTGCTTTTTAAAGCCTGAGTTCCTTGAAAGCTTTGCTGCCTGGCCTTTTCCATCCAGTATTTTGGTCTTGGTATTCTGTTTTATCCTCAGATTGAGCCAGGCCAGCTAAGAACTGCATTCATAGGCCACCTTATTTTGGCTAGACACACACACACACACACACTGCAACTATGGAGCAGAGCCATAAGAAATAACACACACACACACACACACACACACACACACACACACACACACACTGCAACTATGGAGCAGAGCCATAAGAAATAATCCCATGACACTTCCTATCATTTTCCTTATACAAATGTTTTTGAGGACACAGGAAATTTCCCTCAAGTCTTAGTATCAAGAATAGCTGTGATTCTCCTGGTTTATTTTCTGGATACTGCTGAACCATGAAATTAGTGCTTTGCGCTTAGTTTTGGCTATGGAAAATCTTGGGGACAGATCTGTAATCTTCCTCCAGCAAGCACACAGAGCCCTAAGATATTCACTTTTGCTCTTTTCCTTACCCCACCTGCATTTTCCTATGTTTATGTCCACTTTGGCCCCCAGATTTTTCCTTTTTAAAATCTTGTACTCCATACAATTTTATAGAACTGCTTCAACCTCATTTGAGAATGAAGCAAGATGTAAAGAACTTAGATTACAATACTGATTGATCACTTGTTAGAAACATCAATTTATCTTTAAATTTTATGGTAAACTTGCTATTCTTTATGTAATCTGATCTATTGGTTCTTTATGATGACCATGAAGAGAATTGGCATGGGTTTGGGGACCCGTTGGCTGCCACATCCTCACCCCATGGCTAAGGTGGCTGATTCAGCAAATGCTGTGTTTAGAGCTTAGAGGAAGCAGATACTGCATCTGAGCCTCTTACTTTTCGAGGTCCCAGGTTCATGGTTTACTAAATTTCAGTTCCAATTACCACATTTATACAGGAAGGAAGGCAGTTGTATACCAACAAAGGACTGGCTGCCCTAGAATGCATAGGAAATACCTGGCATTGAACTTGGTCCTTCACAAAACAGGTGTTCAACTGGTGTTTTGTGGTTTATGTATTTAGTTATGTTCTTTGAAGCAGTTGAATTGTGTTCTTTTCCAAGGGTTGTCTGTCCCCGTGGTCTAGGTCTGGGGGATGCGGTATGCTAGTATCATCAGTGACTTGACTTCAGTGACATTTTCTGCTTTTCTTTTTCAGAGTATGATCGGTTGGGCTTCCTCCTGAATCTGGACTCTAAACTGTGAGTAGAATGAGAAGATACTTTGGCTCTGTGGCAGAGAGGTCTGTGAGAGCTGGGTCTCACTTTGAAGGGTCAGCTCTCACCACTCTTCTGGTGACTGGGGGACTCCCTGGGGCCTCTGTCCTCAGGCTGTCAGCACAATCTTGGGGCATGTTACAGTCTGCAGCAGCCAGAGAGGGTGGGATGATGGGTGCAAACATAAGGCCTTCGATTTGGCTGGCACAGGCAGCTCATTATAGAAGGAGGCCACTGCCAGGAGTTTGAAGGACTAGGAGGCTCTTGGAAAGGCTTCTCCTGCAGGGTAGAGGACAGTTGAGTCACAGCAGGAGATAGGGGCCTCTCAAAGATGCTCTGGCACCTGAAATGCAGAGCCTTCTGTGATCACTCCCTGTCTTACTCTCCAGTTTCAACTCCTGCCACTCTTGCCACAGGTGAACCCTCCTTTTCCCTCTACCTTTGCATGTGCTTGTTATCTGTGCCTGAAATTCTCTTTCCTTGCTAGCCTACTTGGAAAACTAAAAAAACTACTTCCTCCCCACACAAAATTGTCTCTTACTCTGTGCTTCCTTTAAATTTTCTACCTCTGTTACAATTATCTCACTATACTGTAATTGCATAATAATTACTAATTTTTTAAGGGCACAGGCTCAGTGCTAGGCCTAGTAGATAGCTTGGTTCAAATCCCAGACTGACCTTTATTCTCTTTATGATTTGGGGCAAGCCACTTAACTACTCTGAGCCTCAGTTTCATCTGTAAGATGATGACAGTAAACTTATTTCACAGAGTTTTTGTAAGAATTTAATTGAAATTATTAATTCATAGAGGACTGTCAAGTATTGAGTATCTAATCCTTCCAGGATCCTTCCCTACTGGCCTTCTTGGTCTCTCTAGCACCTAGACAGTATTGGCATATGTTTGTCAGGTGCCCATTAAACACTGAATGCTTGGTTTGATGGATGGATGGATGGATGGATGGATAGATGGATGGATGGGTGGATGGATGGATGATGGTAGGATGACTGCATACTTTCCTTTTTGACAAGCATGTCTTGAGTTGCAGCTCTCTCTACTCAGTGTGTTCATGTCCCTGCAAGCCTGCTTACATGGCTAATGCTCAATAAATCCTTGCAGAACCACCTTACTACCTACTGTGATTCCTTTCTGTTGTTAGTCATCTTTGTGCACCTATGTCCCCTGCCCTGTACCAGGCAGACATCATGAAGGATCAGAATTGGGTCTCTTTCCTTTTCTCTCTTGAATAAAGCCTTTTCCACAGTTGATTCTGATGATGATGGCCATACCTACATACAAAACATCAGACGAGGGGCTGGTTGGTTTTCCCACTGAATAGTCTGGCATCTGGCTTCTTGGCTCTGGTGCCTCATACTATGAGTTCAGGCATTGTAAGTCTCCCAACTTTTACACATTATGAAGGCAACTATGAAGGAAAAAGTGTGTGTTCTGTATACCAGGCTAGTAGAGAGATGTCAGCTGCATGTTAACATCTAGGGAATGGGGTATTTGATTGTGGTAGAAAGCCATAGGCTTCACTCTTAGAAAATCCTTAATTTAGTACTCTGGAAAAAAACAAATCAGGTATAAGCCATAAGCAAGTGAAATGCCACCAGAACGGAAGAGATAGAGTAATTACCAAGTTGAATCACATTGATGAACAAAAGGCATGTTCTCTAGGACATACTACAGTATTTAAACTGTCTTCAGCAGTGAAAGGAGGAGGATGAGGAGGACACTCGTCCCCTGCTCTCCTGACAGTTGGGTCCTGCAGAGTAGGCTGTTGTGTAGCTTTCTGTTGTGTATCAGGCCAGTTCTTTGAACTATGTGAGTTAACTTGGTCTTTAGCACAGTAAATTGGCTTGGCCTCATTTGATGTAACTCACAATCTAAGGTACAAGCTAGAACTGTCCTGCCTCTAGCTGCAAAGGTTTTTCTAATCCAGTGCTGTCTTCAGAAGTCCAGTGCTGTCTCTCCTGTCTCACAGATACCTGAGAAAGGTTTCCACCTACTTCCAGAGAGAAGTTTCCAAGTTAAGGATTCTGCTTTTGGTGGGGGCAGTTCCTCAGCAAAGTTGAGATCTCCCCTTACCAAGTCCCTCTCTAGTTGTGTTATATTCTATTTCTGAGGTGTAGGAAAGGACCTGAACTTGAATCAGAACTGGATTTGAATTCTGTCTCTGCTGCATAGTATTACATGACCTTAGATAATTATTATATTTTAGCTTTCTGAATCCCAATTTTGCTTTATGAAAAATGTAGATAATAGCACTCACTTCCTATGGTTTTATGAAGAATAAAAGAAAGCGTTCTATAAAGTATGAATAAATATGCCAATGTAAGGCTTTCTTTTTACTTAACTTGATTGGGATTTATTTAGCAGCAGCTGCTGCTGCTGCTGTTCCTTCTCCTTCTCCTTCTCCTTCTTCCTCCTCCTTCCTTCTCCTTCCTTCTCCTTCTTCTTCTTTCTCCTTTCTTCTCCTTCTCCTTCTTCCTTCTCCTTCTTTCTTTCTTCTTCTCTTTCTTCTCCTCCTTTTCCTTGTTCTTCTTCTCCTCCTTTTTCCTTCTTCTTTCTTCTTCCTTCTTCTCCTTCTCCTTCTTCTTCTTTCCTCCTCCTCCTCCTTCTTCCTCCTCCTCTTCTTCCTCTTCTTTCTCTTCTTCTCCTTCTCCTTCTCCTTCTTCTCCTCCTTCTTCTCCTCCTTCCTTCTTCTTCTTCTCCTTCTCCTTCTCTTTCTCCCTCCTCCTCCTCCTCCTCCTCCTCCTCCTTTCTTCTTCTTTTGGTACAGACAGGCTCTTGCTATGTTGCCCAGGCTGGTCTTGAACTGCTGGGCTCAAGTGATCCTCCTGCCTCAGCCTCCTAAAGTTTTAGGATTACAGGTGTAAGCCACAGTATCTGGCCTCATTTAGATTCTTGGGTATATGAATTTCATATGTTTTGGAGAAATTTTCAGCCATTATCTCTTTAAATATTCCCTCTGCCCCACTCTCTCTCTACTCCTCTTCTGAAATTCTGGTTAAATTTTAGACCTTATCATTATATTAACTTATCCTCCATATTTTTTATCTTTTAATTACTTTCACATTAACTGGAACCCCAAAGGACTCAGCATAAGGATAAACTAGAACTATTAATAAACCTACACCCCCAAAGCAGGCTGCAAGAATAATTACCAAAGCACTGAGTATGTCATGGCACTAGAACAAAAACACTTGGTATTTGTTGCCAGAGTTCTCATCACTCAGGTGATCTAGGGAACCTCAAACCATGAGTTCAGTTTAAGGTATTCCAGACTGGCAGTGCCTCCAAGCACCTGGCAGAAATAAATGCAGATTTTCCATAGAGGAAGACATATGCATTCTTCACAAATAACTTTTCAAGGAAATGAGCAGCTCACAGTAAAAAATAACTAAACACACAAGGAAACAAGCTTCTATTGAAGCTTGTTCTCATGGTTTTATGAGAACCATGTAAAACAACTGGCAACAGAGGAGTACCCACAAAGATTTCTGAAATTAGAATTACCACACATCATTTATGAAGCAATTAAATATACTGTATTTGAAGAAATAAGAGACAGTACTGAATTATATGCATAGAATAGGGAACTATGAAAAGCAAAATACCAGATTTGAAAAAACAATGAACTTCTAGAGTTAAAAAATACAATGACCAAAATTAAAAACTCAATAAAAGGGGTTAACAGATTAGATACAACTGAAGATACAGTTAGTGAACTGGAAGGTAAGACATAAGAAATTATTTATAAAAGTGGTTGGCAAACTCTTGGCAAAGGGCCAAGTGGTAAACATTTTAAGATTTGGGGCCTTATTTTTTCTGTCACAACTACTCAGCTTTGCTGTTTTAACATGAAAGCATCCATAGATAGTACATAGATGAATGAGTATGGCTATATTTCAATAAAACTTTATTTATGGACCCTGAAATTTTAATTATATATATATATTTTTGAGATGGAGTTTCATTCTTGTTGCCCAGGCTGGAGTGTAATGGTGCAATCTTGGCTCACTGCAACCTCTGCCTCTCCGGTTCAAGCGATTCTCCTGCCTTAGCCTCCCGAGTAGCTGGGATCACAGGCATGCGCCACCATGCCTGGCTAATTTTGTATATTTAGTAGAGATGGGGTTTTTCCATGTTGGTCAGGCTTGTCTCGAGCTTCTGACCTCGGGTGATCTGCCCACCTTGGCCTCCCAAGGTGCTGGGATTACAGGTGTGAGCCACTGCACCCAGCAATTTTATATAATTTTTATGTGTCATAAAATAGCTTTTTGACTTTTTTCCCCCATCTATTAAAAATGTAAAAGACATTCTTAACTCACAGGCCATATATAAAAAAAAAAAGGTGAAAGGTTGGCTTTGGCCCACAAGTGTAGTTCTCTCACCCTTAATTGAGAATGCAACACAGCTATATCTTGAGAATTATCTCCTCACTGCAGATGTTTTCTATTCTTGGAACCCTATTGCATAGAAATATTCCTTTAAAAAAATGGATTCTGGGGTAAATGTGCAGGCTTGTTACATGGGTTTATGGTGTGATGCTGAGGTTTGGAGTATGGATGGTCCCATTACCCAGGTAGTGAGCATAGTACTCAATAGGTAGTTTTTCAGCCCACTCCCCACTCCTCCCTCTAGTAGTCCCCAGTATCTGTTCTTATTTTTATGTCCATGTGTATTCAGTATTTAGCTCCCATTTATAAGTGAGAACATGTGATATTTTGTTTTCTGTTCTGTGTTAATTTGTTTAGGATAATGACTTACAGCTGCATCTATCAATATCATTTTTCATAGAAGTAGAGAAAACCATTCTAAAATGTATACGAAACCAAAAAAGAGCCAGAATAGCCAAAGCAATTCTAAGCAAAAAGAACAGAGCTGGAGGTATCACATTACTAGACTTCAAAGTCTACTATAAGGATATAGCAACTAAACATGATACTGCTACAAAAACAGACACGTAGACCAATGGAACATAATAGAGAACCCAGAAATAAAGCCACACAGCTACAACCATCTGATCTTCAACAAAGCCTACAAAAATAAGCAATAGGGAATGGACTGCCTATTCAATAAATGGTGTTGGGATAACTGGCTAACCATATGCAGAAGAATGAAACTGAACCCCTACATTTTACCATATATAAAAATTAAGATGGATTAAAGATTTAAATGCAAGACCTCAAACTATAAAAATCCTAACAGAAAACCTAGGACATACCCTTCTCGTCGTTGGCTTTGGCAAAGAATTTATGGCTAAGTCCCCAAAAGCACCTGCAACAAGAACAAAAATTGACAAGTGAGACCTAATCAAACTAAAGAGCTTTTGCACAGCAAAAGAAACTATCAGCAGAGTACACAGACAGCTTACAGAATGGGAGAAATACTCCTGAAATACCTTATGTCTAGTGATATTCCAAAAGCCTGGAAATAGACATTTTAGATTTTTTTTTCTTCACTGTATTTGTTTAATTATGTCTTTCTGGAATAGAGTGGCTTATATTTTCTTTTAGAATTCCCTGCTGCTTGTATCTACATGACAAAATCACTTGTTAGTGCTGTGAACATTATTCAGAATACTGATGTGCAAAACCTTGTCTTTTTACTACAAGATCTGTTGTTCAAGAAGGCAGAACTTTTTGGTGGTTAAAAATGTGAGCTATGGCCGGGCGCGGTGGCTCATGCTTGTAATCCCAGCACTTTGGGAGGCCGAAGCGGGTGGATCACGAGGTCAGGAGATCGAGACCATGGTAAAACCCCGTCTCTACTAAAAATACAAAAAATTAGCCAGGCGTGGTGGCGGACGCCTGTAGTCCCAGCTACTGGGAGAGGCTGAGGCAGGAGAATGGCGTGAACCTGGGAGGTGGAGCTTGCAGTGAGCTGAGATTGCGCCATTGCACTCCAGCCTGGGCAGCAGAGCGAGACTCCGTCTCAAAAAAAAAAAAAAAAATGTGAGCTATAGAGTCAGATATGGATTTTTGAGGCCCAGTTCCACATCTTACTAGCTCTAATCTGGAGTGAGTTATTTAACTACTAAGTCTCAGTTAAAGTGGTGACAATAGTAATACCAAGGATGAAAGTTAGCCCTCATCAGCGTCTGGTAAACTAGCAGGGATATAGCCCAAAAATGAGACCTGGACTTCAGCTTGCCTCCTGCTCCATACCCCAGATTTCATTTCTTCACTCTTTCCTTTAGCAGATATTTCTTGAGCACCAGCTATGTGTTTTCTAATTGGAATAAACGGAAAATTCTAAGACATAGACACAGCCTTATAAGCTTGATTGGAAAGCCTATCCTGTGAGCTGAAGTCTTAGCGAATGGGGAGGAAGCAATTGAGAACAGGAAGGGAGGGTAAAGGGTAGTATTGCTGGATAGCATGAGCAACAGACAAGTTTTTGGTTGTTTCTTTTTTTATGGTAAGCATGACATATTGGTGGTTTGGAAGCATTAATGGAGTACAAAGAGGATAACCAGGGATCCCAAGGTCTATGGAATATAGATGAAAGAGCAGCCTCCTTTGCAGAGGGCTGTAAAAATGTCATTTTCCCAAGAGACCCAGGTTTCTATGAAAGCAAAAATGGAAGGAACATTCACCGAAGAGTTTGAGGATATAAAGGAACACAGTTTTATGCCACATAATTGAAAGTTAGAGTGTGGGCTGTGCCAGGGGAGAAGTAGGAAACTAGACCAAGAAGAAGCAGAGAGCAGTGACTTGAGGATAAGAAAACTGAGAAGAATATGGTTTGGAGAGAAACAGGAATAACTAGAATGTGAGACTGGTGAGTTGGTGACATTGCCAGCCTTGTGGTTGCCTGAGAATTGACCCCGTCTTCCCCAGGGGTTGGGCACTCAGGCTGCTACGTGCAGGCAGCCACAACCTGATTTAATGATACCTCCGAGGAGAACCATCTGCTCTCTGAAAGGGGTCTACTGTGGTCTGGTTCAAAGTTGAGGGCCTGGGAAAAGGCTCAGGGGTAAAGGCTCTTGCCCCAGCAGCAAAGTGGATACTCCCTCATTCAATCTACAGATTTGTTGAGCAACTAATATGTATCAGGCAATATTCTGTGGTCTGAGGATATACCAGTGAACAAGACAATCAATAAAAATTATTATAAATAAAGTTTTTAGGATTTTGGAAGGTGATAAGTGCTGTGAAAGAAAATAGAGCAAGACAAGGGAATGCTGTTGAAGAGATTGCAAGTTTCAATGGGACAGTCAAAGTAGAATTCATTGAAAAGGTGCATTTGAGCAAAGAGTCAAAGGAAGAGAGGCAGAGCATTCCAGGAAGAACCCTAAGGAAATCTCAGTCTCCATTATAAGGAATATGACACAATGAGCCAGGAATGTACCCATTAGTCCAGGGGAGAGATGAGCCATCTGGATTCTTTGAAGGAGCCAGATCCTGGTGTCCAGGTGTGACTTTCCTGAGCCGACATGGGCCTTCTGGGAGCAGATTTAATTAAATAGAAGTTTCACCTATTTCTGCTGGGTGTGGGCAGGGGCTCTGTGCTCTGGGAAAGCTCCTGTCTGCTGCCACAATGTGGTGTTTTACAGTTGCCATGTGGGCAAGAGCATGGGGACTTTAATGCTCAGTCTAATTTCATAAGGAATTCCATGTGAAGACACAAAAATATGAAAATGAAAGCAAACAACTCTTAACCCCCAGAGCCTTGTGAAAAACCAGGTCATTTGTAATAGTGTATAAACATAGAGCAGTCTAAACATAGCCTGAGGTGAGTTTAACACTTCTAAAACAGCCTGTCAAGTTCCCTAGGGCTGCAAGGGGAAAGCATTTATTGAGCACCTACTATATGCCCAGTGGTGCACTAGGTACTTTCTATGTTACCTGTTCCCACAACATTTGCTTAGATAATCTAATCCAGTATCATGGCTTTAAATATCATCCATATGCTGATGACTCCTAGATTTATATCAAGCCCAGTTCTCTTTCCCCACACTCCAGACTCATTTACCCAATTGCTTCCTTCATTTGGATGTGTATTAGGCATCTAACACTTAACATGTCCAGAACCAAATTCCAGATTCACACCCCTGCCCCCTAGAATCTTTTCTACCCCAGGAAATGGCAGCTAACTACATCCTTCCAATTGCTCACATCAAATACTGTAGCATCATTTCTTTGACACTCAAATCTGATATCAGCAAACTTTATTAGCTTTACCTTAAATATCCTCAGATCCAGCCACTTCTCACTACCTCTGTATCATCACTCTGTCCAAACCACCATCTCTCACCTAATTTTTGCACTCCTAACTAGTCTTCCAGATTTTATGCTTGCTTCTCTGTGGTCTATTTCCATGCTGAAGCCAAAGTGATCCCGTTAAAATACAAGATAGATCTTGTTACTCCTGTGATTAGAACTCCCCAATGGCTCCCCATTTCTTGTAGAATGAGAGCCAGAACCTTTACAATGCTCATCAAGGCCCTACATGGTCCACACCTTCGTTTCTTGTTGCTCTCCTTCATGTTTATTGTTTTATCCTGGGCTCCTTGCTGTGATTCGAATACTCCAGACCTGTTCCTGCCTCAAACTCATGGCATTTGCTCATTCCCTTGTCTGGAACACTCTTCCTCAGATACCTGCAGAGACTGCACACTCTCTCGCCTTTTTAGAACATAGCTCAAATGTCCCCTTCTTAATAAAGTCTCCTTTGCCCATCCCATTTAAAATCATAGCCCCATCCACTATTGGCGTTCCCTGTTCCCCTTTACTGTGTCATTTTCTCCAGGGTATCTATCACTCTCAGATGCCACATGTGTTTTATTTACTTGTTTATTGTCTGTCTCCATCTACTAGAGTGTTTCTTCTGTTTTGTTCTCTACTATTTTCTAGCACCAAAACCAGTATCTACTGTATTACTTAGTGATCAATTAATAAATATTTGTTGCATGGATAAATGGTGGACAACTGTATGAAGTAGATGGTATTTAAATGCATTTTAACAAACGTGAAAATGACTATAGAAGGGATAAGTAATTTGCTTATGTTCACAGAGCTAAATGTGATCAAGCTAGTCTGTGAACCCTTCTCTGCCTGGATCCAAACTTTTTACTTTTCTCACGATTCAACATAGCTTTCTGTTTTTTCCAAATTCACAGTCAATTTGATCCTGTTTTAACTATACCGAAAGCTTTGTAAGGGCAAGAACTAGGAATGTTCTGCTCACAGATATATTCACAATGCCTAGTATAGTGTTTATGTACATAGTAAATATTCAGTAAATATTTGTTCAATCAATCGAGGACAGAAGGAAGAGGATATGAGTAAGAGAGAATAGAGCCACCTTTAATAACAAAATCCAGATCTTTCAAGTATTGTTATTAGAAGATTTTTAGGGAGAGGGAGTACAGTGGTGAGGACTGTCAGGTGGCCCCTTCCTTTATCTAACCCTGACTTTCCCCATCTCCTGGAGAGACTGTCACTTGAAGAACTTCTGCCACCATCATGCTGACTTCAGAGGGCCAGGTTCTCTTTAATGCCTTAAAAAAAAAAAAAAGAGGAAAGGGGTGTGTGTGTGGTGGGGGGGATACTTTCTCTTGGCTTCTCTAAGCAAAGCTAAAAATATTTCACTAAAGATTAAAAGAGGACAACAGAGAAATTAACCTTGAGAGGACAAGAAATCCAGAGTAGTAGTCTGGTTTCCAAAATGCAGAATTCTGTCTCTTCTATAGCTAGCACAAGCCAGGGCCATACTTACTTCACAGCAGGAGAGCACAGCATTGCAGGATTTGGCTAGGTTCTTTGTTTCATGACATCTAGCCTTTTTCACAGCCCACTGTTCAAAGACTTTCTCCTAGACGTCTTGAGCTGTGTGATCAAGACCGAAAAAGCCAAATTCCCACTTTGCAGCTCACCGAGGACTGTCTCTGCACAGTGGTTTTTGACCTTGACTGCATATTGGAATCACCTGGAGACCCTAAAAAATCACTGATGCCTGCATCCCACCCTCTAGAGATTTTGAAGTCATTGAGCGAGGACACAGCCTTTGCATTAGGATTTTTAAAGCTGCCCAGATGAGTCTAATATGCAGCCAAATTGAGAACCACTGCTTTAATAAAAGATTCTGTTTCCTGTCTGAGGAAGTCTCCACTTCCCCAGGTAATTGATACCAAGAATAAATCTGTCTGTACATAGGAGTATGTCTATGTGTGATGATTCGTAACTAAGACCTCACTACCCAGAGGTTCTGATTTAGTTGGTCAGGAATTGGGCTCAGGTACCTTTATGTTTAAACATTCTCCCAGATGATTCTAATGTGTCAGGGTCAAGAACCATGAAGCAACCTCAGGCCTGTCACTATAATCATATCTGAATATAATATAACTACTGCAGAATATCATAACAGTTATGTTAGGGTAGTGGCATTGCAGCTACTTTCTTTTCTTTTGATCCTAAGTATTGTTTTTATTACACCTTTACAATAAAAAAATATATTTGGATGTTTCTGTAATTTTTTCAAACTTTCATTATGGGCTATAGATCTCTAGACACTATTTTTGGAAATCTATTTTATATTAGTTTTTGGTTACCAATTTTTTTCTCTAGTTTTTCTTAATGGTCTTTTAAAAATCTCAGCCAATTGAAGAACTTCCTATACATTATATTGACTAATTTATCTCTTCCTTATCTGTAATTGAAATAAATATATGTGTAAAGATGTAATATTTGTCTTTTCTATGCTGCCAAACTCCAGGAGATCTGAAGGTGGAACTTGAGAAGTCTGGAGGAATGGGCAGAGACCAAATTATGTGGGGTTTTAGAGATAACAAGGAGAGGCCAGGCGCGGTGGCTCACGCTTGTAATCCCAGCACTTTGGGAGGCTGAGGCGGGCAGATCACCAGGTCAGGAGATCAAGACCACGGTGAAACCCTGTCTCTACTAAAAATACAAAAAATTAGCCGGGCGTGATGGCGGGCGCCTGTAGTCCCAGCTACTCGGAGAGGCTGAGGCAGGAGAATGGCGTGAACCTGGGAGGCGGAGCTTGCAGTGAGCTGAGATCGCGCCACTGCACTCCAGCCTGGGTGACAGAGCGAGACTACGTCTCAAAAGAAAAAATAAATAAATAAATAACAAGGAGAAATTTGGGCTTCATCTCAAGGGCAAAAGATGCCTTGAAGGGTTTTAAGCAGATGAGTAGTGGCATAATCTGTTTTGACCCTTAGGGAGATGTTTTTGGCCGCAGGAAGGTAATTTGATTAGAGAGGGGCAAGAATGGAAAGGGAGAGGGTACTTAGGAGGCTATAATCGAAGTACGGAGTAGAAATCAACAGAGAAAATCAACAAAACAAATCTGGTTCTTTGCAAATATCTATAAAATTGATAAACCTAGAGCCAGAAAGAGAGAGAGAAAGAGAAGATATAAATTACTAATATCAGAAGTGAACATACTAATTCATAGATATTAAAAAGAATAATGGGCCAGGTGAGGTGGTTCATGCCTATAGTCCCAGCACTTTGGAAGGCTGAGGCAGGAGGATCGCTTGAGCTCAGGAACTTGAGACCAGCTTGGGCAATGTAGGGAGACCTCGTCTCTTCAAAAAAAACAAAATTAGCCAGTTGTGCCTGTAATCCCAGCTACTTAGTAGATTGAGATGGGAGGATCACTTGAGCCCGAGAGGTCAGAGCTGCAGTGAACTGTGGTCACACCACTGCACTCCAGCCTGGGCAACAGAGTGAGACCCTGCCTCAAAACAAAAGAAAAAGGATAATAAAAGAACATTGTGAACAACTCTGTACTCACAAATCTGATAACTTAGATGAAATGGACTGATTCCTTAAAAGACACAAACCACCAAAACTGACACAAAGAGAAAAAGACCATCTGAATAAATCTATATCTACTAAAGAAATTAAATCACTAATTAATAACCTTCCAAAACAGAAACAATAGTCTCAGATGGTTTCACTGGTGGATTCTATCAAAATTTAAGGGAAAAAAATGATACCAAAAGATACCAGTTCTCTACAATGTCTTCCAGAAAATCAAAGCAGAAAGAACGCTTTCTAACTCATTCTATGTGTCCAACATTACTCTAGACATTACCCTATTACCCAAATAAAGATATCATAAGAAAGGAAAACTACAGACAAATATCTGTCATGAACATGCTCCAGAAATCCTCAGCAAAATTATTAGCAAATTGAATTCAGCAATGTATAAAAAAAATTACATGTTGCTGCCAAGTGGGATTTATTCCAGGCATGCAAGACTGGTTCAGCTTTCAAAAATCAATTAATGCATATTCTGTTACATCAAAAGGCTAAAGAAGAAAAATCGTATAATCATATCCATAGATGTAAAAAAACCATTTGATACAATCCAATACCTATTCATGATTTTTTAAAAAACTATCAGCAAACTATGAGTAGAGGGGAACTTCTTCAATTTGATCAAAAAACCTATAGCTAACATCTTGCTTAATGAGAAACTGGATTCTTTTCCCCTAAGACTGAGAAAAAACCAAGGATGTCCCCCCTCTCATCACTCCTGTTCAACATTATGCTAAAGTCTTCACTAACACAGTAAGGCGAGAAAAGGAAATAAAAGGCATACAGATTGGGAAGGAAGAAATAAAACTGACTGTGTTCACAGATGACATGATTGTCTATGTAGAAAATCCCAAAGATTGGCAAAAACATTCTGGAACTAATAAGCAATTAAGGCAAGTTTTCAGGCTGTAAGGTTAATATACAAAAGGCAATTGCTTTTCTATATACCAGCAAGAAGCAATTGGAATTTAAAATTTAAAACACGGTGTCATTTACATTAGTGCCAAAAAAAAGAGAAATAGGGATAAATCTGATAAAATATGTGTGAATGTGTTTGTGCATAGATTCATATATGAATGAGGAAAACTACAAAACTCTAATGAAAGAAATCAAAGAAATCTAGATAAATGGATATTCCACATTTTGATAGAAGGACTCAGTATTGGGTTTTGGGGGTTTTGGGGTTTTTTGAAACAGAGTTGCCCAGGCTGGAGTGTAGCGGTGCAACCATGGCTCACCGCTGCCTCGACCTCCCAGGCTCAAGTGATCCTCCTACCTCAGCCTCTCAAGTAGCTGGGACTACAGGCGTGCGCTACCACACCCAGCTAATTTTTTTTTGTAGAGTCAGGGTCTCGCTATGTTGCTGGGGCTGGTGTCAAACTCCTGGGATCAAGCAGTCCTCCTGCTTTGACCTCCCAAAGTGCTAGGATTACAGGTGTGAGCCACTGTGCCCAGCCTCTATATTGTTAAGATGTCAATTCTCTCCTTGATTTTTAATTCAATATAATCAGAATAAAAATTGCAGTAAGTCATTTTATGAATATCAGCAAACTTTAAATGTTAAAGTTCATATGGAAAGGCAGAAGACCCAGAATCTACTGACGAAGAAGAAGAAAGTTGGAAGATCGACACTGCCTGACTCCCGACCTACAATAAAGCTATCAAGATACAATCAAGATAGCATGGTATTGGCAAAAGAATAGACAAATAGATCAATAGAATAGGATAGAGATCCCATAAATTGACCCACACAAATATAGTCTGTTGATCTCTGACAAAGGAGCAAAGGCAATTCAATGGAAAAAGGATAAGTTTTTCAACAAATGATACTGGAATAATTAGATATCTGTATGTACAAATTAATCATTCACCTTGTACCTTTCACAAAAATTAACTCAAAATGGAACCTAAATAGACTAAATGTAAAACCTGAAACTATAATAAACTTCTGGAAGGTAACAGAAAATTTATGTGACTTTGGGTTTGGTAATGAGTTTTTAGATATAAAACCAAAAGCAAAATTCAGAAAAGAAAAATCAGTAAGTTGATTTTATTAAACTCCAAAACTTGTACTCTGTGAAGTTCACTGTTAAGTGAATGAAAAAACAAGCCACAGACTGGGGAAAAAAATTGCAAACACATACCTGATTAAGGACTTGTATTCAGAATATACAAAGAACTCTTAAAACACAACATTAAGAAAACAACCAACCCAATTAAAAAAATAGGCAAAAGAACCAAAAAGACACCCTTTCCAGATGGCCAAAAAAGATATGCAGATGAAAAATAAGTATATGAAAAGAAGCTTGCATTATATGTCATTAAGGAAATGCAAATTAAAACAACAGTGAAATACTATCACACCTATTAGAATGACTAAAAAACAAAAACAAAAACCTGACAGTCTCAAATGCTGACAAGGATGTGGAGCAGTAGGAACTCTCATTCACTGCTGGTGGGAATGCATAATGGTTTGGCCACTTTGGAGCACAGTTTGGCAGCAGCTTACAAAGTGAAACATAATATGACCATATGTTCTAGCAGTCACCCTCCTAAGTATTTACCCAGTGGAACTGAAAACATGTCTACACAAAAACCATACATGAATATTTATAGCAGCTTTATTCATAATTGCCAATAACTGGAAGCATCAAGATGTCCTTTAGTGTGTATATGGACAAACTGTGGCACATCTAGACAATGGACTACTATTCAGCACTAAAAAGAAATGCAGTCTGTTAAAAAAAAAAAAGAAGCACTACTAAGGGCTTTGAAATCAGGAAATATAAAAAGTATATTTTATAAAACAGCCACAACCAACACCCAAGGGCTTTGAAATCAGAAAGCTCTATATTCAAATCTTCCTCCTGCCACTTCCTAGCTGAATTTCTTTATTTCTTTGTTCATAAAATGGGAAGAATAATACCTATCATATAGGGCTGTTTAAGGATTGACAATAATGTAAATAAAAATAAAAACAAAGCCCCAGATACTGCTGAATAATTGTTAGTTACATTCCTCCACTCTATTATTTTGCTTCCCAAATATATCTTACAAATATTCTTCCTGTCTATATCCACTGTTACCCCTTCATCCAGGTCTCCTCATTTCTCTCTTGGACTAGTGCATGTCATTCATCTGCATAAAAATCCTTCAGTGGCTCCCCATTGCCCCCATCAGCAAGCCCAGGCTCCTTGTCCTAGCAGCAAGACCATGCTGTGGTCTCACAGGCTTTGTTCTGTCAATACTAATGTATTTGCAATTCCCAATATGTGCCAGGCTCTCCTTCTGCTTTGGACCCTTGCACATGTTGTATCCTCGGCTGAGAATGCCCTTCTACTTTCTCTCTTTTCTTGACAGTACCTCCTCAAGATACCCGCCCTAATTCCCGAGACCACTTTAATTGTCTGCCTCTTCCATACCTTGTATATAGCAGTGGTTGTACTTATACCCAAAGGTAATCTTTTATTTACTTACCTATTTGCTTACTGAAATTCAAGCTTTTTGAGAGTAAGAACCAAAATGGAAAACTTAGGTTCCTTACTGCAGTGCTTCTGAAACATTTCCTCCGGAGGACCCTTAGTGGCAGAGGAGAGTGAGCATATATTGCAAAGCAACCCACTGCAAGCATAAAAATTCCTTATTATTTTTTTTTTTTTGAGACAGGGTCTTGCTTTGTTGCCCAGGCTGGAGTTCAGTGGTGCAGTCTCAGCTCACTGCAGCCTCGGCTCAAGCAATCCTCCCAACCTCAGCCTCCCCGGCCCAAGCAATCCTTACAACCTCAGCCTCCTGAGGTGGGACTGTAGGCACATGCCACCATGCCCAGCTAATTAAAAAAAATTTTTTTAAATAGAGATAAGGTCTCCTTATGTTGCCCCTGGTCTCAAACTCCTGGGCTCTAGTGAATCTTCCCACCTTGACTTCCCAAAGTGCTGGGATTACAGATGTGAGCCACCACACCTGGCCCCCCAAAAAAGAATCTTCAAGAGCTTTCATTTTGCTTGTAAAAATTCTGCATTTTATACCATAGTACGTATGTGTTTTCTTAATACATTCTTCCTCATATCTTCAAGTACATGTATTGCTCCAGGGAGATACACTGGTTTGTACTGTGGCTTTGAATAACTCCAACCTCTATTATATAGCCCCTAAACTGTGACACCTGCTTTGAGAGCCTGGACGTAGTGGATTTAGGAACAATGTTATCTGGAAATCATGGTAGTGACCTCTATCTTATACTGGGGACCTATAGAAGAATTGAACAGAAGATTCGACTGCGATTTTCACTACAAATTTTATGAGATATAGCCCTTCCATTGGGCTCACATAAGTGCTAGGATGCTAGTTTATAAGAAGTTCCTGCACATAGATGATGGAATTGTTTTAGTGGCCCTCCCTCTCTGTCCCCTGAAGTCTCTTGACCTCCCTGCCCAATAGGCATACATTTACGGACAGCCATGTGAATGACAGAGAAGAATCCAAATGAGAAAAATGAAGGAGCAGTTATTTTCCTTCTTAAATTATTGAAACTATGATAATAATTCAGATGAATCTAGAAGGAATAGTAAAAGCAGAAGTCAAACATTAAAACAGTAGGAACAGTGACTAATATTTGTATAACCTTTCAAAGGGCACTCTGACCCACGTTGCTGTAGGTATTCATTGATCTTCCCATCAGCCCTATAAAATGTACATTACTATAGCTATTTTAAGAGTTGAGGAAACCAATTGTGTCTTACCTGAGGTTGCACACCTAGTAAGTAGAACTGGTGACTTAAACTCCAATCTTCTTACCTTAAGCTGATGACACTTTACATCAAAGAAAGTAGGGGCTTTGGTAAGAACAGGAGAGAGTTTTGGAGTCAGTTTTCTCTTGTCAAAAATGAAAATAATACTTACCTTAGAGTAGGACTGCTCCAAAGGTAGACAGGGCCCTGGCCAAATATGTTTTACAAGGCGTCTGCCTGTATAAACCAGTTGATGGGTCCATGTATGGTATAATGACTTACTAAGGATTTAGAACAATGGGTAGAGAAGAGATACTTATGTATTTGTTATCCAATCAGTGCATATGAAAATTCCTTTTGCTACCCACACACCACCAACTCTTTCTGTTCAGGTTCAGGAACGATCTCTGTGTTTTCTATTGTCAAATGTATCATTGCTGGAAAGTTTCATATCTCCTGCCACAAACAACAAGTATCTGTATTATTAGTAGTCAATGCCATGGCTTTTTGGAAACTGTCTTGTGGAAACAGTGATCTTCTCCCTTCAGTTCTCCAGTACCGTTCAGCTCATGCTGGTTACATCATTTCATGAGGCCACACTATCCTTCCTGAGACCCGGGAGTATCTCAAAGATGGGACTGCTTTGTTGGTGATGACCACACACACCAGTGTCAGAGAGTGCAGGGAAAGTGTGAATGGTAATTTGCTTTCTGGTCATGTTAAATGTATCATTTGACATTTTATAGTGTAAACAGAACAGTGCATCTTCCAATCATGGCTTCTCCTGGACTCCTTCAGCCCCACATGCCTGGGTCTAAGGGAGGTACTACTTTTTAGAGGATTGTTGTAAAGCTGAATTAGATCATTAGATCCACTGTCTGGTGCCTGGTTTGTGCTCAGTGAATGTTACTTCTCTTGTGTTTTTCACTACCACCCAGAAAGAGGATGTGTTTTTATTTTTAAGGAAATAAAGTGTGGAAGCAAAATTGAATTGGAGAGTCACAGCAGATCTCTGGTGGAGTGCCTCCGTGAAAATTGTCTGTTGAAGCACTTGGAGAACTTTGTGGGGAGCATCCCTCCAGCTAAGATGAAGTAAATTACAAGGCTCTGGAGACAAATGTAACCTGGAGTTAATGTCAGCTCCAGAATCACTGATCAAATAGGAATGTGGCCTGGTTTGATGAAAAGGTATTGCAGTGCCTAGCAGCAAGAGCAGAAAGGCAGGGCCTCCGGAGCTGAGAAATACCACAAGTTTCAGATGGCTCAGATCAAGCAGTCCCTTTTTTCTTAAAGTGATAGAAGACATTTGACAGTGCTTCAGCATTTGTCATAGATGGCAGTACATGTATCATGATGGCAAAAGCTGTAGAGAAACCCGAGTCTACATTGGAAGCCACAAAGAGCAAAGAGTCAGTGATTTCTAGGGTAGAATGGATTGGCACAGCCCATATGTGGGTAGATGAAGAAACTGGTGACAATGCAAGCAAGACCCAGCAGACCTGGAGTAACAGGTCAGACAGGTGGCAGTCAGAGGAGATAGAAGTTGTCCTTAAGGAGAAACATTTCCATCTTGGGGCTTGAGAGGATCTATGGCAGTAAAGGCTATTTAAAAAAAAAAATTAAAGTGAAAATATTTAATGACAGAATAGGATTACTCAAGCTGGGCAAAGCTGCTTCTGCCATTTCCCTCATCATGTCATTATCCCAGAAACAACTCTCTAGTACTTGGAGAAAGGCATCCTCATGAGGAAGGTAGAAGATGGAATTGAAGAATTCCCTGCTCTGTGGATGGAGCGAGCTCTGTGTGGAGAGGCTCATCTGCACGCTCATGCATGTCCCCCTAGCATGGTAACACTGGCTTTGATTAAGCCGCTGGGTTGTTAGGCAGTGTGCTAAGTGCTGCCTACATGGTCTTCTTTTCTCATAACGAATGCTTTAAACTAAATTAGCACATGAAACGAGGGAGCAGGCATGGTAGGGGCTGATCTGAATCCAGTTCTCTCTGAGATGGTTCTAGAAACTAGACTGATGGTTACACAATGTCCATCACTGATCTGTAGAGTCTTCAGGAATAACTGTCAATGACGCTTCCCCGGTTTCCCTGGCCATCACCCCACTTCCCCCTTATACTTCCTGTTGATTAACCTTCCAAGGCAAGGTAACCAACTGATTTCAGTCCAGCATTTTATTGGGTACTTGTATACTCTGTGCCATACATGCTTTGCTAAATGATCATATTCTATGAGAGAAAGATATTTAAATGGACAATTACTCTTCAGTGTAATGAAGTGTAATGCTAGGCCTTAACTATGTCCTAGTCATCATTGTATCCTTAATCCCAGGCCAGTTAGTTAGCATGTACTGAGCACCAACGAGGGGCCAGGCACCGTACTCAGTGCCAGCCCTTCCTTCTCAGCATAACTCTTAACAAAAAAATTTTATAAAATAAGTACTAGTATAATCCCACTTTTACAGATGTGCAAATTAAGGGCACAAAACAATTTAAAAGACATGCCCCAAATCACACAGCTATTAAGAGAGTCAGGGTAAAAATCCAAGCAGGGTGACTCTATTGTCTCTAAATATTTGTTGCCTGTGGAAATGAGAGGCAGAAAGGGGAAGGCGGTAGGAGAGTGGGGAACAAGTGAGCAAGTGAAGATGAATGTCCGCCCTAGGTAATGCAGGTCTACAGGGGGATGGGTTCTACCTGAGAAGGGAAGTATCATGGAAAGTTTGCAAGGGAAGTGGTGCTTAGAAAATAGGCATCCCTGGCCAAGGCGGGCTAAGGGAGCAGAGCTAAGGCCAGCCCTTAGCTTAGCCCAGTTTTGTGCTAGATCCTTTCCCCCTCCGCCTTCTCACAGACATTCTCCCCCAACCTGGCCAACATGGTGAAACCTTGTCTCTACTAAAAATACAAAAATTAGCCGGGCATGGTGGTGGGCTCCTGTAACCTCAGCTTCTCGGGAGGCTGAGGCAGGAGAATCACTCGGACCTCGGAGGTGGAGGTTGAAGTGAGCTGAGATTGTGCCACCACACTCCAGCCTGGGCAACAGAGTGAGACCCCGTCTCAGAAAACAAACAAATAGACAACAAAAAGAAACATTCTCCCTACAACTGTCCTATCTCTACTGCATTGTGAGTTTTTCTTTTATTCTAACCAGCTTGTAAACTTAGGAAAATATTTCCTAACCTCAAAAAACACTTTACCCTCCTTCCCCGCTCCGGCTATTGCCCCATTTCTTTGTTCCTTTGTAGCAGAACTCCTAAAAATAGTCTGTGTTTCATGACTTCAGTTTGTCTCCTCCTGTTTTCTCTTAAACCCAGTGAAACGAGTTTCACCTCCACATTCCAGTGGAGTGGCTGTTGTCGAGGTCGGTGGTGACCTCCCTGTTGCCGAATCCAGCATTTAGTCCTGTGGCCACACCTTACTGGACCTCCACAGTGTGTGACGCAGTTGGTTTCTGCGTCCTTCCTAAGACACTTCGTTGACCGCAGCCTCACACTCTCCTGCACTTTCAGCCTCCTGCAGTGCTACTCCTCATCTCCCAAATGCTGATCCTTCAGACACATATCAGCCAGGGCACTCTCCCACTAGATATCATGTAGTGACTCTCCCTGTGATTGGATCTGAACCCGAGCCAGGCGCTTATGGCAGCCACGTGTCTCACACAGCGTGTGTGTGTGGTGCCCCAGAGGATGGCCATCCCCTCCAAATGTGCTCCCTCACCACATCCTCATGCGATTCTTGGAATTACATGGTTTCCACTGCACATGGGGAAGCTGAAAATCAGATTTTCCATCACTTGCTTGTCAGTGTCCTCTGTGACAGTTTCTGATTCCAGATCTGATGCTTTTTCCATTTATGACCCATTGCTTGGCCTGATTCCTTAAACTCGGTCCTCCTGAGTGAAGCAGGAGAGTGGAAGCGTCTGGTTCCTTCTTTGGGGCTCCAGCCTGTCCATCTGGATTTCCTCTTGTGAGTGCAGTGGTGACACTCTTCACCCCAGGGGCTTGGTAGTCACGTTTGCAGGACAATGGGTGCTCTTACTGGGTTTAATGCTAAATCTCCCAAAATGAAAGGCCAGCTGCAGAGTAGGAGAAGAACAAGGGCTGAGTGATTTGATCAGACATCTGTGGGGGCCTGCTGGCATTTGGAGTGTGAGTGCCTTAGAGAGACTAACTATTCTGGCCCCAGGGAGTTGGCGACCGTTAATCTTGGTGGTTTTGACTGCTAACTGCCCCAAAGGTCCCAGCCTGCTGGATGACTCAGAATCCCCAACACTCCCCCTATTCTTCTCTCACTGGGATAGTCAGGAGGCCATTTCTAAGGCATTTTAATTTGGTAATAACTTGACATGACCCACTGTACCCAGAGTTGTACGTTTTAGGAGTTACTGTCGCTTTCTAAATGAGGGGTTGATTTGGAGCCCATCATCCTTGCTATTGGACTGCCTTGCACTGCCGTGGAGAGAGCAGCATCTCCTGCCTGGCCTGCTGGGCTCCAGCTCCCTCTCCATTGTAGATGACGTGATCCTGTGCCCCCTGGACTGTCCCACAGCCCTTATTCTTTAAGCACCTTGCCAAAAGTTGATGGGGTAAACTAGAGAGAAAAGAGGTAGTCAAAGGTCTGTCTGTTGTTCATTTATTTCTGCACTGCACTGTGTTAAGAAGGGCACCTGCTGTCCATCTTTCTGCTGTTTATGAAACTTTCTGGAATTCAGAAAGACCACAGGAACTCACAGCACAAGGCAGGCAAGCAGATGGTGGGGATTGGGAGACAGGACATGAAGAGACTCAAAATGCCTCACTGCCGCAGACCAAAGCTGTGTAAGGCCTTCTGGACCGTATTCTCCACCCCATCTCCGACTGTGTTGACCACTCCTGTGCTGTCCTGTGCCTTCCTCTGTGACTGTGTTGGTGGCAGTGCCCTGTTAAGAGTTCCTGCACTGGTGTTAGAGACCTTGGGTTCTAATCCAGTGTCTACCACTTGTATGATCTTGGATTAGTCTCTTCATCTTTCTAGGCCTTGTATGTAAATTAATTCATAGCACCAACTCACAGAGTTGTTGAGAGAGCTAATTGAAAACATCTAGAATGTTTTCGTCACTGTGCCTAGTCAAAAAGCTTCTACTCAGTTCCGTAATTGCACTGAGGTTTATATTTCATTTCAAAAATACAGTTGTTTACATAAGAAAATATTGTTTTTCTCTTGTTAAAATTTTGGCTTTCTTTTGCCTACCAAATAAAGTCCCAACTCCTCGGCTTGTCACTCAGCCTTCAGGTTTGCATTTCAGCCTTTGAATTTCCTTGGTGGGGGATGCTTGAAAATGTAGATTTCTAAAAGAAATTGTGCGTTGATCAGATGAGTTTGTCTATGTTCAATGAGCAGTTACTCTGTGTAAGCCTCTGGGCTAGGCCCGAGGGGTCTATGGTGAATCAGACATGACACACACGAGGCAGTGGCATCATCATTTCTGGTACCACCACCCCACACCCACCCAGCCCAGACCCTGCAGAAGGCAGCCTGGAGGGTAGGCTTGCCACAGGGCCCCAGCACAGTAGAGCAGCTGGGCACCAGAGTGTTGGCAGCAGGCCCAAGGGTGGGGGCAGAGGAGGTGGGGACTCAGAACTGGCAACCAGCCAGGGCTCACTCAGGTGCCCCAGCATGCAGGGCCTCCAGTCCCAGCAGTCACGGAACCCATTCACTGACTATATCCTGTTCTTTGGCTGTGATCTTCTCTAGACTGCGTAGTGCAGAGATTTTGGTGGCAGGGCAGTGACTCCAGACCCACATTGAACGCATAAGGACGTTGAAACCCAAAGATGTGAGGTGGCATGATTGTGGTCACACAGCAACAAGCCAGGATTAGAACACAAGTTTTCTGAAAAATACGCAGCAGTCTCAGCCTCGTGGGTTCCTGAGATTGCCTTGTCTGCAGTGAGACTGTCAGGGTCATTTTGTTCCTTAAGAAAGTTTTGGCTGGGCGCGGTGGCTCATGCCTGTAATCTCAGCACTTTGGGAGGCCGAGGTGGGCAGATCATGAGGTCAGGAGATCGAGACCATCCTGGCTAACACGGTGAAACCCCATCTCTACTAAAAATACAAAAAATTAGCCAGGCGTGGTGGCGGGCGCCTGTAGTCCCAGCTACTCCGGAGGCTGAGGCAGGAGAATGGCGTGAACCCAGGAGGTGGAGCTTGCAGTGAGCTGAGATGGCGCCACTGCACTCCAGCCTGGGCGACAGAGCGAGACTCCATCTCAAAAAAAAAAAAAAAAAGAAAAAAAGAAAGTTTTAGGGGTCTTCTCTGTGCACATTTATGCAAGGCACTGGAGAGGGTAGGCAGTGTTAAATCAGACTCTGACCTTAGGAGTTTACAGTGTGTCAAAGGAGATATACTACCAAAAATTACAATACAGAATAGCAAGTGCTGAGGGGTAAGTATATGATGTGAGGGGCAGGGGGAGTGACTGTGCAAGCACAGAGGAGGCACTTAGCCCAATCCGAGGGTCAGGGAATCACTCCCAGTGAAGCTGATATTTAAGTTTAATCATGAAGGACCAATAGTTATTAGCCAGATGAAAAAGGACAAGGAATAACATTCCAGGCAGAGAGACCAGGAAAGCATCCTCAACTAAAAGTCTAATGGTTACGTCAGTAGCCCCAACATTTATTGTGTCTATATTCGGTCACTGTTTGTGACCGTTCCCACTACTGGGGAATGGTTCCCACTGGGTGGATCATAGTATGAGTGGAGAGAATAAAAGCAGATGAGGCTAGCCATGTAGGAACATACAAGGAAGGTGGAAAGGCCCGAGGCTCTGACTATCAAAGCCTGAGTAGCTATATCCTGTGAACACCAAGCACCACTCCCCCGGGTATTGGAGCCTTGATAGAGCTCCTCATTTCCTTGGTATCAGGCTTCCTGCAAAGAATCTATGAGTGGCTCAATGCCTGTAATCCCAACACTTTGGGAGGCCAAGGCGAGAGAATCTCTTGAACTCAGGAGTTTAAGACCTGCCTGGGCAACATAATGAAACCCTGTCTCTTAAAAAGAAATCTGTGAGAATCCAGTTAAGTTCCCTTTACAGATATCATCCAGGGGCCTGACTCATTATCTATCTATTCCTTTAGGGTTTGGGGATTTGTTTTGTTTTTACCCTTAAAGCCTTAATGTGGAAAAGTGCCTGAAGTGCTGATTGTAGGGAATGAAGCTTCATTCAAGGTTTAAACACCTTGTCCCAGCTACTCGGGAGGCTGAGGCAGGAGAGTGGCGTGAACCCGGGAGGCGGAGCTTGCAGTGAGCCGAGATTGCACCGCTGCACTCCAGCCTGGGCAACAGAGCGAGACTCCATCTCAAAAAAAAAAAAAAAAAGGCTTAAACACCTACAGCTGCTTAGGAAATAATAACCCACTCAGTGCTCAGTGCCTGGCAAGCTGTAACTTTCCTTCTCTTCCCATAGGCCTGCTGAATTAGCCACCAAGTACGCAAACTTTTCAGAGGGAGCTTGCAAGCCTGGCTATGCTTCAGCCTTGATGACGGCCATCTTCCCCCGGTAAGTGCTCCTGTTTCCCTCCACTGCCTAGACAGCCTGGTCTGGGGTCCAAGAGCCAGAAACTCTGCCTCTAACAGCCAGTCATGTTCTCCTATGCTCTGGAAACCATGGGTTCCTGGAAAGGACTCTGCCTTTAAGTTGGTTCCTACTCCAGTCCTACTCCATGCCCTTGCTTTGCCTTACTCCCATCCTGCCTCTGGAGCTTGCACCTTGTGGCACAGCCTGTTTCTACAGAAGGATAACCTACATGGTTGCCGCATGCAAGCCAGGTATCCAGAGGCAGCCAGAGAAAGCTGCCAAGCACAGAAGCTCCTAGACCTAGTATCAGTGGCCAAACAAACTTTTTTTGGAAGCTGGGACCAACTAGCTGGCTTCAGGGAGGCATATCCAAATAAAGCAGGGAACAAAGAGAAATTTCTGAGGCTGTCTTAAGTTTTAGCACTTTCCTTCTCTGTCCATTTTGCATTCTAGAGCTGCTGGCTTCTTTGGCACCTGAAAGAATCTGTGCATAACCCAGGGAGTTCCTTTTACCAAATGCTGCTAAGGGATCTTGCTTACCTATCCACCTTCTCCTTTTTGGTTTTCTTTTCTGAAGCCTTGGTGTGGAAAAGGAGCTAAAGTGCTGAGATTGTCTTTGGAGTGCGGTGAGACTGTCAGGGTCATTTCGTTCCTTCTGATTTTGAGGGGCTGGAGGAAAGGCTGCCTAGGATTGTCTGGGCACTTGGACCACCAGAGGAGTGCTAGGGGTGGGCTCTGCTCACTGGGGGAAGGACTTGCCTCCCATCCCTTAGAAGGCTGAGGTTAGGACACACAGTGTGCTTGCAAAGGAATGCTGAGAAACAGCTGGCCCCAAAGTAACTCCAGGATATTTGGTTTTTATGCTCCCTTTCTTTTCTAACGTGAGCAGTCTCAGCTTAGCTCCTTGTGTAAAGCAAGAGCTATGCTGGCTGAGTATCTGGTGCTCAGATAGAGATCTCTTTGTCCAGGGTCTGCCTTCTGAATTGATTCCAAATATTTTGCTTCCTCCAGCTATTTATTGAGTGCCCCTGTGTCTGGCTTTGTGTTCTATATTCTTAACACAGGTTTTTGCAAGCCTATACGACTCAGTCCCTTGGCCCAGACACCTGTGAGTTTTCCTTTACCAATATATAGGTTTCTTTTACTTTTTCTAATTGAAAGTAATACAGGCATGTGGAAACAAAACAAAACAAAACAAAAAACCTCAAACAGTACAAAAGGGTATATACTGCCACGCCAGACCCCTTCCGCAGAGACAGCCAATATTACCAAAAGTGGGAACATAATGTATTTAATATTCTGTACTGTGTATTAGGCCGTTCTTGCATGTCTATGAAAAAATATCTGAGACTGGGTAAATTGTAAAGAAAAGAGGTTTAATTGGCTTATGGTTCATCAGGCTTTATAGAAAGTATGGTGCTGGCATCTGCTTCACTTCTGGGAAGGCCTCAGGAAACTTAAAATCATGCCAGAAAGCAAAGGGGGAGCAGGCACGTCATATGGCAAAAGCAGGAGCAAGTGAGTGAAAGAGAGAGAAAGAGAGGAAGTGCTACACACTTTTAAACAACCAGATATCACATGAATTCACTCATTATCACAAGAACAGCACCAGAAGGATGGTGCCAAGTCATTCATGAGAAACCACCGCCATGATCCAGTCACCTACCACCAGGCCCCATTGGAGATTACATTTTTTTCCCTTCCTTTTTTTTTTTTTTTTTTTTGAGACAGGGTCTTGCTGTGTTGCCCAGGCTGAAGTGCAGTGGTGCGATCTTGGCTCGTTGCAGCCTTTTCCTCCGGGCTCAAGCAGTTAGCCACCTCAGCCTCCCAAGTAGTTGGGACTCCAGGCGCATGCAACCACACGTGGCTAATTTTTATATTTCTGGTAGAGGTGGGGTTTTGCCATGTTGCCCAGGCTGGTCTCAAATTCCTGGGCTCAAGCAATCCGCCCACCTTGGCCTCCCAAAGTGCTGGAATTACAGGTTTGAGCCACTGAGCCTGGCTGGGGATTACCTTTCAACATCAGATTTGGGCAGGGACAAATATTCGAACTGTATCATTCTGTCCATGGCCCCCACAGATCTTGTGTCCTTCTCACATTTCAATATACAGTCATCCCTTCTCAATAGTCCCTGTAAAATCTTAGCTCATTCTAGCCTTAACTCAAAAGTCCTAAATCCCAAATCTAAATTCTTATCTGGAAATGAGTTCCTTTCACCTGTGAGACTGTAAAATCGAAACAAGTTGCTTACTTCCTAGATACAATGGGGGTATAGGCATTGGGTAAACATCCCATTCCAAGAAGGGGTAATCAGCCATAAGAAAAGGGCTATATGCCCCATGCAAGTTTGAAACCCAGCAAGGCAGTCATTAAATCTTAAAGCTCCCAAATTATCTCCTTTGACTCCGTGCCTCACATTCAGGACACGCTGGTGCAAGAAGTGGGCTCCCAAGATCTTGGGCAGCTCCGCCCCTGTGGCTTTGCAGGGTGCAGCCCCTGTGGCTGCTCTCATGGGCTAGCGTTGAGTGCCTGAGGCTTTTTCAGGTGCAGGGTGTAAAATGCTGGTGGATCTACCATTCTGGGAACTAGAGGATGGTGGCCCCCTTCTCACAGCTCCGCAAGGCAATGTCCCAGTGGGGACCCTGTGTGAAGGCTCCAATCCCATGTTTCCCCTCCACATTGCCCTAGTAGAGGTTCTCGGTGAGGGCTCCAGTCCTGCAGCAGGCTTTTGCTTGGGCAGCCAAGCTTTTCCATACATCTTCTGAAATCTAGGTGGAAGCATCCAAGAATCCTCCATTCTTGCACTCTGTGCACTCTTAATACCACATGGAAGCTGTCAAAGTTTACAGCTTGCATTCTTCAAAGTGGCAGCCTGAGCTGTACCTTGCCCTTTTTGAGACATGGCTAGAGCTGGAGCAGCCAGAATGTGGGGAGCAGTGTCCTGAGGTTGCATAGGGTTGAGGCCCTGGGCCTGACCTATGAAACCATTTTTGTCTCCTGGGCCTCAGGAACTATGATAGAAGGGGCTACCTCAATAATCTCTAAAATGCCTTTGAGGCTTTTTCCCTATTGTTTTAGATATTAGCATTTGGCTCTTTTTTAGTTATGCAAATGTCTCTAGCAAGTGGTTACTCCACAGCCTGCTTGAATTCCTCCTCTGAAAAAGCTTTTTCTTTCTTTGCCATGTGGCTTGGCTGCAAATTTTCCCAATTTTTATGCTCTGCTTCCCTTTTAAATATAAATTCCAACTTTAAGTCATTTACTTGCACCCGTATCTGAGTGTAAGCTGTTAGGAGCAGCCAGTCATATCTTGAATGCTTTGCTGCTTAGAAATTTCTTCTGCCAGATATGCAATCATCACTCTCAAGTTCAAACTTCCACAGATTCCTTGGGAAAGGGCACAATGCAACCAAGCTCCTTGCTAAGGCACAATATGTTATGACCTTTGCTCCATTTCCCAATGAGTTCCTCATTTTAATCTGAGACCTTGTTGGCCTAGATTTCATTGTCCATATCCCTATCAACATTTTGGTTACAACCATTTAACCAGTCTCTAAGAAGTTCCAAACTTGCCCTCATCTTCCTGTCTTCTTGTGAGCCCTCCAAACTCTTCCAACCTCTATCCATTACCCGGTTCCGAAGTCACTTCCACATTTTCAGATATGTTTCTAACAATACCCTACTCCTGGTACCAATTTTATGTATTAGGCCATTCTTACATTGCTACAAAAAAATATCTGAGCTATTTGCCTTCTGCCATGATTGTGAGCTTTCTGATGCCTCCCTAGAAGGTAAGCAGATGCCAGCACCACACTTCCTGCAGAACTGTGAGCCAATTAAACCTCTTTTCTTTATAATTTACCCAGTCTCAGAAATTTTTTTTAGAGGCCGGGCGTGGTGGCTCACACCTGTAATCCCAGCACTTTGGGAGGATGAGGCGGGCAGATCACGTGGTCAGGGGATCAAGACCATCCTGGCTGACACAGTGAAACCCCATCTCTACTAAAAATACAAAAAATTAGCTGGGCGTGGTGATGGGCACCTGTAGTCCCATCTACTTGGGAGGCTGAGGCAGGAGAATCGCTTTAACCTGGGAGGTGGAGGTTGTAATGAGCTGAGATCACGCCACTGCACTCTAGACAAAGCAAGACTCCATCTCAAAAAAAAAAAAAAAAGAGTTTATGTTCACTTTTTGCACGTGGATGTTCAGTTGTTCCAGAACCATTTGTTAAAGACTCTGCTTTCTCCATTGAATTACCTTGGCATGTTTGTTGAAAATCAGTTGAACATATATGTGTAGGTCTCCTTCTGGACTCCCTAGTCTATTCTGTTGATTTATGACTTTGTGCCAGTACCATTCATACATGGACAGTCTTGTCGTCTGTTACTAAAAACAGTTTTATTTCTTCCTTTTTCGTCTGTATGTCTCATTCCTTTTTCTTGCCTTACTGCATTGGCTAGACTGTTCAGTGCAGTATTAAATACATGAGGTGAGAGTGAACAGCCTTGCCTGTTCCAAGTCTTAGGAGGAAAACATCTAGTCTTTCACCATTATGGTGTTAGCTATAGGTTTTTCATAGATACCGTTTTTTAGGTAGAGGAAGTTCTCTTCTGTTCCTAGTTTCTTGAGAGTGTTTATCATGAATAGATGTTGAATTTTGTCAAGTGCTTTTTCCGCATATTTTGAGAAGATCATATGGCTTTTCTTTTTTAGTCTATTAATATGATGAATTACATTGATTGATTTTTTCTCATTAATTGATTTTTGAATGTTGAACCAATCTTTCATTTGTAGGATAAACTTCATTTTGTCTTGGTGTATTGTTCTTTTTACACATTGCTGTATTCAATTTGCTAAAATTTTTCAAGGATTTTTGTGTCTTTGGTCATGAAAGATACTGGTCTGTAGTTTTCTTGTGATGTCTTTAGTTTTGGTAATATAGTAATGCTGGCTTCAGAATAAGCAGGAAAATATTTCTTCATCTTTCTACATATTTTGTGTACAATTGGTAATATTTTTCATGAAATGTTTGATAGAATTCACCAGCAAAATCTAGGCCTGTCTGAAGAAAAGACAGTTTTTTATCTCTATTCTCATGTGCCACTGAACACACTTCTGACACCAGATGTGTGGCAGTTTTTCTCACACATCAAGGAATTCTTCAGCAGACACTAATGGGTGTCCTATAATTCAATTCAATTCTGACATTATCCACCTGGAGATGGCATCAGATCCCACAGGTTGACAGCTGAATAAGTCTATACCTCACTTCAGATGCTAATCACAAGCAGTAGGTTGTTACCTATACATCTCACCAACCAGCTATAAATTGTGAATTCCAGGACCACCCCCTCTTGGGTTTGATCTGTTTGCTACAGCAGCTCACAGAATTCAGGGAAGATAATGTTTATCCATTTATTATAAAGGATATCACAAAAGATATAGATGAACAGCCAGATGGAAGAGATGCATAGGGCATGGCATGTGGTAAGGGGTTCACAAGTCTGAAAGCTCTCTGAACCTTGTCCTTTTGGGTTTTTATGGAGGCTTCTATAAACCCTGTGGAGGATTACATAGGCATGATTCATTGCATCATTGACCACTGGTGATCAAATCAACCTTCAGCCCTTTTCCCATCCTCAGAGGTCAGAGAGTGAGACTGAAAGTTCCAGCCCTCTAATTGCATAGTTGGTTCCCCTGCCAACCAGCACCCACATAAGGCTATCCAGAAGTCACCTCATGAGAACAAAAGATATTCCTGTCACCCAGGAAATTTGAAGGAATTTAGCAGCTCTCTTTCAGATGTGCTCTTATCAGTCAGGAAATTACAAAGGTCTTAAGAGCTCTGGGTCAGAAACTAGGGTCAGAGACTAGACTAGCTATTGATGGCCGGGTACGGTGGCTTACACCTGTAATCCCAGCACGTTGGGAGGCCAAGGAGGGCAGATCACGAGGTCAGGAGATCAAGACCATTCTGGCTAACACAGTGAAACCCTGTCTCTACCAAAAAAAAAAATTAGCCAAGCACTACGGTGGCAGGCGCCTGTAATCCCAGCTACTCTGGAGGCTGAAGCAGAAGAATGGCGTGAACCCGGGAGGCAGAGCTTGCAGTGAGCCAAGATCGTGCCACTGCACTCCAGCCTGGGCAACAGAGCGAGACTCTGTCTAAAAAAAAAAAAAAAGACTAGATATTAGAACAAAAGATTCTCTTAGTGCCTCTATCTGTAAGGATTTTTAGGAGCTTTATTTAGGGACCAGGAGCAGAGACCAATATTTGTATTTTTTATTATTTCATAGGCTGCAGTCTTTGTAGGAAGGCTTTTCTTGTTGTTTTTGGTTTCTTTTTGAGACATAGTTTCTGTCACTTAGGCTGGAGTACAGTGGCGCGATCTCAGCTCACTGCAACCTCCGCCTCCTGGGTTCAAGCAATTCTTGTGCCTCAGCCTCCCGAGTAGCTGGGATTACAGGTGTGCACCACCATGCCCAGCAAATTTTTGTATTTTTAGTAGAGATGGGGTTTCGCCATGTTTGCCAGGCTGGTCTCAAACTTCTGGCCTCCAGTGATCCACCGGCCTCAGCTTCCCAAAGTGCTGGAATTACAGATGTGAGCCACCGTGCCTAGCCAGGGAAGTTTTTTATTATTATTATTATTACAAATTAAATTTCTTTAATTCTAGAGTTATTCAGTTTTTCTGTTTCTTTAGTAGCATGTCTTTCAAGGAAGTTTTGCCTTTCTTCTAAGTTGTTGAATTTATTAGCATAAAATTGTGTATAATATTCCCTTATTATTGGGCCGGGCGCGGTGGCTCACGCCTGTAATCCCAGCACTTTGGGAGGCCGAGGCAGGCGGATCATGAGGTCAGGAGATCGAGACCATCCTGGCTAACACGGTGAAACCCTGTCTCTACTAAAAATACAAAAAAATTAGCCGGGCGTGGTGGCGTGCGCCTGTAGTCCCAGCTACTCGGGAGGCTGAGGCAGGAGAATGGTGTGAACCCAGGAGGCGGAGCTTGCAGTGAGCCAAGATTGCGCCACTGCACTCCAGCCTGGGCGACAGAGCAAGACTCCGTCTCAAAAACAAAAAAAAACAAACAAAAAAACAACAATATTCCCTTATTATTATTTTAATGTCTAGGATAGAGACAGAGCCCTCTCTTTCATGCCTGATATTGGTAATTTGCATTTTTTCTCTCTTTTTCTTAATTCGTCTGGTTTGAGGTTTATCATTTTTTGTTGATCCTCTCATAACTAGCCTTTAGTTCCATTGGTTCCATTGGTTCTTGTCTATTGATATTTTTTCCGCTATATCATTGATTTCTGTGCCTACCTTCATTTTTTATTTTTTCACTTTTCTCTTAGTTGGACTTTATTATTTGTTTTTTTCTTAGGCTAGAAGGTTAGATCATTGATTTTATTTATTTCTCATATAAACATTGTAATGGTATAAATTTCACTCTATATATTGCATTGACTACATCTTACAAATTTTGATATGTTGTATTTTTATCTTTGTTGAGTTAAAAATATTATCTAACTTTACTTGTGATTTCTACTTCGGCCTATTAGTTCTTTGAAAGTGTTTTTGCTTAATTTCCTAATATTTGGGGTGTTCCAGATATCTTTGTGTTATAGATTTCTGATTTATTTTTGCTGTGATCCAAATATACGTTATATGATTTTAATACTTTTAAATTGATTAAAATCTGAGTTATGGGACAAAATATGGTCGATTTTGGTGAATATTCTGTGTGTGCTTGAAAAGAAAATACTTCTGTTTTTGGGTATTCTATAAATGGCAATTAGCTTAGGTTGGTTTATGGTATGTGTCTAGTTTCCTGTATCCTTACTGATTTTCTGTATACTTTTTCTAACAATTACTGACAGAGGGGTAATGAAGTCTTCATTTATCAGTTTTTATTTCATTTGTTTTGAAGCTCTGTCATTTGGTGTGTATACACTTAGGATTGTTGTATCCCATTTCTAATAGATTCCTTCATTATTTTGAAATGTCCCTTTTTCTTATTGATAGACAAATAATTATTGTTCCAAAATCTTCCTTGTCTGATATTAATAAACCACTCTGACCTTTATAAAAATAAGCTGTATCATGGTGTATGTTTTCCATCCTTTTATTTGGTTGGTGCAAAAGTAATTGGGGTTTTTGCAATTACTTTTGTTTGTGGGAAGGAGCATGTTTATATTTGCCCTTGAGCTGTCCCAGGGGTGGTTGGGGAGCAGCCTATCCTTTTAACCTATTTGTGTCAGGCAGTCCTCCCACCTCAGCCTCTCAAGTAGCTGGGACCACAAACACATGTCACCATTCCCAGCTAACTTTTGTATTTTTTGTAGAGACAAGGCTTTGCCATGTTGCCTAGGCTGGTCTCAAATTCCTGTGCTCAAGCAATCTGCCTGCCTCAGCCTCCCAAAGTGCTGGGATTACAGGCATGAGCCACTGTGCCCAGCTTATTTTTGTTTGAAATAGTCAATTATTTAAAATAATTTAAAAATGAGAGTGGAAGGCAACCTACAGAATGGGAGAAGATATTTGCAAATCATACATCTGATAAGAGGTTAGTGTTGTCCAGAAAATATAGAGAACTTCTAATACTCAACAACAACAAAAAACTGATTTAAAAACGGGTAGAGAACTTGAATAGACACTTCTCCAAAGAAGATATATAAATGGCCAAAAAGCACATAGAAATGTGCTCAATGTTACTAATCACTAGGGAAATGCAAGTCAAAACCACAGTAAGATACCACCTCACATCCATTAGGATACTATGGCTATTATCCCCAAACCAGAAAATAACAAGTGCTGACAAGCATGTAGAGAAATTAGAATCCTTGTGCACTCTTTGTGGGAATGTAAAATGTACAACAACTTTGGAAAACAGGATGCAGTTCCTAAAAACATTGAAAATAGGATTGCCATATGATCCAGAAATTCTACTTCTGGGTATATACCCAAAATAACTGAAAGCAGGGCTCCAAAGGGTGTTTGTAGCAGGAATTATTCATCATTGCCAAAAAGTAGAAGCAACCCATGTTCATTGACAGATGAAAGGATAAACAAAATATTGTATGCATAAGCAGTGGAATGTTATTCAGCCTGAAAAAGGAAGGAAATTCTGACACATATTACAACATGAATGAACCTCGAGGACACTATGCTAAATGAAATGAGCCAGTTACACAAAAACAAATACTGTGTGATTCCATTCATATGAGGTGCCTAGAGAAATCAAATTCATAGAGACAAAGTAGAATGTGGTTTCCATGTGCTGGGAGGAGGGAGGAATGGAGAGTTACTGTCTAATGCATATAGAGTTTCAGTTTTGCAAGATAAAAAACAGCTCTGGATATTGGTTACACAAGAGTGTGAAAACAACTAATACTACTGAATTGTACACTTAAAAATGGTTAGGATGGTACATTTTATGTTAGTGTATTTTACTACAATTCAAACATTTTAAAAGTTTTTTAATGAGAGGGAAAATTCTTTTATATTTACTCACAAAGTTTTCTTTACTGTTGGTCTTTCTTCCTTTGTGTAAATACATATTTCCATATGGTATCCTTTTTCTTCTGCCTGAAGAACTTCATTTAACATTTCTTCTGGGGCAGGTCTGATGACTGTGAAGTGTTTCAGCGTTGGTTTGTCGAACAAGTCTTTATTTTACCTTGAATTTTGAAAGATTTTTAAAAATTTTTTGGCTAGGTATACACTTCTAGGTTGACAGTCCCCCGTTCTCACTTCCACCACCCCCTCCCCCACTACTTTAAATATGTAACTCTATTTACTTGCTTCATTCCTGACAAAACATCTTCTGTCATTCTTACCTATATTCCTTTGTATGTAGTATTTCCATTTTCTTCTGGCTGCCTGTTGAGATTTTTCTCTTTACCACTGGTTTCTAGCAATTTTATTATGATGTCCCTTGTTGTGGTTTTCTTTTCTCTCTCTTTTTTTTTTTTTTTTTTGGCATAGAGATGGAGTTTTGCTCTTGTTGCCCAGGCTGGAGTGCAATGACGCGATCTCGGTTCACTGCAACCTTCGCCTCCTGGGTTCAAGCAATTCTCCTAGCCAGGTGGCATGCGCCACCACACCTGGCTAATTTTGTATTTTTAGTAGAGACGGGGTTTCACCATGTTAGCCAGGCTGGTCTCAAACTCCTGACTTCAGGTGATCCACACGCCTCGGCCCCCCAAAGTGCTAGGATTACAGGTGTGAGCCACCGCGCCCGGCTGTGGTTTTCTTTATATTTATTTGGCTTGGAGTTTATTTAACTCCTCAGATACGTAGGTTCATAGTTTTCTTGTTTGTTTGTTTTGTTTTATTCTTTGTAATCACATTTGGACCTTGTTTACATATTTTCTCAAATATTTTTTCTGCCTCATCTCCTTTCCCAGGATTAAAATTACATGGATGCTATATTATTTGTCCCACAGGTCACTGATGCTCTGGGTTTTTGTTTTTCAATCTTTTTTCTCTCTCTGCTTCATTTTGGATAGTTTATATTGCTGTGTCTTCACATTTATAGCTTTTTCTTTTGTAGCATTTAATCATTTGTTAATCCCACCTGGTATATTATTATGTCAAATACTGTGTTTTTAATCTCTGTAGGTTCCATTTAGGTCTTTTTATATCTTCTGTTTCATTTCTTATTACGTTTATATTTTCTTCTGCCTTCTTGAACATTTTGAGAGTTGTTGGCAAATTGCCTTTCATAGCAATTTTGGGATTTACATACACACATAGTAGTTGATGATGGTGCCATCCTTTGTTTTCTTCTGTTTTATAGTTCTGTTATTTATATTTAAATTATTAATTCATCTATTTTTGGTTTTGTGTGTTAGGGATGAGGTTGAAATCTAGGATTCTTTTTTTTTCATATGGGTAGCTAGTATTTCTTGGTATTTTGATCACAAAATACTTAAGTAAATTCAAGTTTTTGATATCTGCAGCATCAATATTTTGACAGAAAAGGACTTGATAAAGCTCTTTTTGATGTGTTAATTTTGAGATGATCTACAAAAACCATTAAATCTTACCTTTTTTAACTTTTTAAGAAATTAATCTGAGTTCAAATATTTTTGAAATATAAAAATTGTATTTTTAAAGCTGTAATTCTTGGAGACATTCAGTGGTTAAAAATTTGATTGTGCTTATTAAAAATGGTCATATATGTTTTGCACTTCAGCTATGTGAAAATAAAGTTTCTTTGGGAAGGTGACATTTGGTTTCTTGATGATGGGAGGGAGTTGGTTATCTCAGGTGGAGCAGGAAAGCCTGGTTGATTCTCACACCAGGATGGGACTGGGATTTCCCAGGATGGAGGGAGGAGACCCTTTCTACACCATACTTTGAACTACTGACAGCAAAACCTTCCCACCATACTGGGTGCACCTTGTGTACACTTGGCTAATGTACACTTCTGATTTACAGCACACAGCAGAAGCTTCAGAGGCGAATTCAGTTCCCCTTTGGCATGCTGCTGGGTAACAAGATAGTAAGAGTGGCAGTGTGTAGAAGCTGTGGACAGGAGCATTTCCTCTCTACTGCAGCAAGGCAAAGGAAAGCCTAGGGAGAGTAAAACGCTAGAATCTTTCTAATAGCTCTGCCCTACACCATGGTCTAAGTGATTATGGCCAAGTGGCTACACAGTATTTTTATTTTTCTAGAATAATTATATCCAGCTGTGAGAAAGCCAGGTTCAAATTAAAAACCTGTAATAACCTGTCCCAGAATTACTAACAATGAAACTTAAACAAATATTGATTTGTGAAGAAAACATGAAAAATGTCCAAAAGAAACCCCCCCAAAGGACACAAGTGTCAGTGGGTCCCTTGTGGGGCAGCTTGTACATCTCTCAAGGGGATCCTCCGGCAGGCAGCTTCCTCTGTGGCGCCAGGCGCGTCCAGGGTGGGCTGGCTCCTTTAGAAGTCAGGCAGGCCAGGCAGAGGGAAGAGAGAGTGAAGCTCTCAACCTCCTCCTGCAGAGCCTGCATGCCCCCCTGGTATTTATCCCCTGCCAGTCTCTCCTTGAACTCTTTCAGGGTGGCTCTGATGCCAACGTTGCTCTGGATCTGCAGGGTTAGCTCTATCCCTCTGTGAATAAAGTGGGCTACTTTTTGGAAGTCTTTTTCCAAAAGTCCAAGGGATGTCGTGCTGGGGTCCCCAGCTGCAGTCCACTGGGCCGTAGAGTGCTTCTGTCACCTGGGCAGGTGTTCTTGTTGCAGGCAATAGAACAGGCTTCTAGGACCTTCTCAGCCCTTCTGCCATCTGTGCCTTTGATTGAATGGAGATCCATGAGGATCAAATGGTTGTCAGAACCAACTGTGACTGTTTTGTAGCCCAGCAGTTGGCTACACCTGGTGTAGCCAGCATGCAGAGCTCTGCAGTTGGCCACCACCTGGTGCTGATAAGCTTCAAATTCCAGAGTCATAGCTTGCTTCAGGGCCACAGCAACCCCAGCAATGGCGTGGTTGTGGGGACCTCCCTGAAGGCCAGGGAACACAGCAGAGTTGATGAGAGACCCCAGGTTGTACAGAATCTCTTTGCCAGTCTTGGGATCCTTTCTGTAGAAGATCATGCCGGCTCGGCAGCCTCTCAGGTTCTTGTGAGTGGTGGTGGTCACCACATGGCAGTGTTCAAATGGGGAGGGCACCACGCCAGCTGCCACCAACGTGCTGATATGTGCCATGTCCACCATGAGATACACCCCATTCTCATCTGCAGTCTTTCCGCAGCGGGCATAGTCCAGGTTTTAGGAGCAGCAGCTGGTTCCTACAGTGATCAGCTTCAGGTGGAAGAGGCGGGCATTCTCCTCTAGCTGGTCATAGTTGATGTAGCCAGTGTCTGGGTTCACCTTAATAGGGCATAGATTCAAAGAAGATAGATGTGGCAGAGATTTTCTTCTTGTCTGTCATGAACCCATGGGTCAGGTGGCCCCCATCTGGCAGGTCCAGGCCCGTGATGCACCCATGGGGTTCCACCAGGGCAGTTACATGCAAAGTTTGCAGGGGAGCCTGAGCAAGGCTGGACGTTGACCCCCCAGCACTGTGGGTCCAGCTTATAGGCCTGCAGGGCTCGCTTCTCACAGAGGGTCTCCAGCTCATCAGTAAAGTCAGTCCTGCCTTAGTATCTCTGGCCCAGGTACCCCTCAGTGTATTTGTTATTTAAGCAAGAGCCTAGGGCCTCCAAAACTGCTCAGCTGGCGAAATCCTCCAAGGTAATCAGCTCCAATCCAACCCTCTGCCGGTACTCTCCTTAATGATGTTGTAAACTTCAACATCACTATCTTTGAGGGGCTGCGCCAGCATCTTGTCATGTGAGGACCACAGGTCAGCATCCTTGTGGGCCCCGTTGACTGGCATCACCATTGCATGGGTTCGAAGCTGCCAGAACACGGCCCCGCACATGTGTCTAGCCTCAGTCCCACGCCGCCACCAGTGCCACCAGAGTCCCAGACCTGCTGACCCAACACCCTGTACACTGCCACGCGCCAGCCACGTGACTGGCTGCACCAACCCCAAATCCCAAACTTGGTGCGGGACTGCTAGTGCTCTGCTAGGTGCATCCCTTGTACCAGGCTTAGGCTTGGCCTAAATCTTACCTTTTTTAAAAAAATTCACAAATGCTATGTGAAGCATACATTCTCTTTTCCTATGCTTCACTCTTCCCTGAGCCCACCTAGTCATTGACTCCCATCCCTAGGTGCAGACTAGGGAGCAGGCAGTGTAAAGGAAGGGGTGTTGATGTGCCTGCCTGTCCAGACCAGAGTCCTGCTTCTTTGGGAAGCCAGCCTGTTTGCTGTCACACTTTCGTACTCTCTGCTGGGAAGTCCTCCTTTCCTCCCTCGAGTATTGCTCACTTGGATACATCTTCCTCTAATTAGAGAGATGGGGAGGGGATGGCAGTAGATCCAAAGGAACTCAGATTTATTGAGCACTTGTTTTGCTTTAAATTTTGAGTTAGGGCTTTTGAATCTGTTTGGTCTCATGGAATGCAAGGTCTTCCCTTACCTAGAAATACACTCCATTACTCTTTCCCCTACCCTGTGCACCACCACAGTGTCTCACACATAGCTTTGTTATTGTGTATATAACTATTGGCTGGTATTTCTTCTCCCATAGAGACTGTGAACTTCTCACATAGAGGCATGGTCTATTCATGGCTGCCAACACCTAGCAGAGCCTTTAGCACACAGCAGACACTTGGTATTTGTTTTGTGAATGGAAATTAATTTCTGCCCTCCAGAGATTGAGAATGTAAGGATGTGGGAAATGTTGATAAGACACTCTTAGTGGAGAGAGTTACTGAAGAAAACTAATTATTGTGACATATTCCAATATATGATAGATTGAAAGGAGATGAAGATTTGGAGACTGAAAGTTCTCACAGCTTTCTCACTTCACAGGCTATGTGATCGTGGAAGAGTCTGAGCCTTATTTCACTCATTAGTCAAGAGAACGAAATGAGGGGCTGTGTCTTGGGGCCATAAATGTTAGATCACTTCAATAACATTTAATGTTAGACACTTAATTAAGTGAATTCTGTTTTCTCAGTGACTTTCATTATAATTAGATAAGTTTTTTTTTCAGGAAGAAAAATAAAGATCCTAGAGTAGGTCACAGTAAACATTTTGAATGTTTTCTTTAAAAAGAAAAAATATAACTCGTAAAACCTAAATTGACACATAATTGGCATACCCCATTTTCCTGCAGATATTTTGCCTCGTACATTTGAGTGGTTTTTTGTGCTTTGGTGAAAGACATGATTGAGTGTCTTGTCTTTTAATTGGTGGCCAGTGGGGCCACTCAGTATTGGGAGAAAGTGAGGCGCCTACAGGCTAAGCCTGTGGCCAACAGTTTCAGCAGAAAGCAGAGCCCTAATCCATGCCACATCCATGCTGCAGAGTGATACTAGCAGCAGTGACAGTGATAGTTCACACCTACTGATGTTTACTTTGGATCAGGTCCCATGCTGAGACTTTTTCCTATTTCAATTCTCCCAACAATCATGTAATGAGACTAACCCTTGTTAGTCCAGTTTTAAATATGAGGAAATAGAGGCATAGAGAAGTCAAGCAGTTTGCCCGAGGTCACACAGATAGGAAGTGATAAAACTAGGTTTTGAAGCCAAGCCCACGTATTTAACAACCGCTTTCTACTTCCTCTCACAGCTGCTGTTTCATGGACAGGCTGGCTAGTGGCCAAGGTACCGAGGTCTACCAGATGCCTGGTGGTAGCTAATGAGGTGCTGATGTAGAAATGGTTCCCTTACCCAGCTCTATAGAGGAAAACCACACTTCTCTTGAGATGCATTTTGTTTTAGGAAGGCTGGGGTGTGTGGTGTGTATCTGTGACTGTGCATCTGTGATTCACATACTGCTAAGGAATCATTGCTACGGTCTAAGCTGGCTGAGTTTCCAGAGTGCAAAGATGACCATTGAAACTTTGCAGAGCTCTCTGAGGCAGGAAGTCTAGAGAGTTGACACACAGTCCCAGCTGCCTGATTTGGGACCCTTGCATGAGAAGGTACAGGAGACCTATTGCACTGCCCTGGGGACTTTGAAAGCTTGTGGGCTCCTGGCCAGGATATCTGAGTATCTGGTATCCCCACATTACAAAGCCCCTCCCTCTTTGCCCTTCCAGAAAAAGATCCTGGGATTTTTATCACTACAACACCAGGGAGGGGTGGTAAGATTGAGAGGCATCCTTGCCAAATTTTGCCCCATACCATAGATTACGGAGAAGAATGGAGTACCATCTACTTCTCTACTTCTGCAGAATCGTTGTCCTTCTAGGCTGGGAGCACATTGGACACCCCCATACCCCTACCAGGAATGTGCAAGACTTGCTACAGTTACCTTCTCTGCTTCCTCATGTCCCTCTAACTCTTAATCCATGTAGTCTGGCCTCCACTCTCGCTTCTCTTCTTCTCAGAATGCTCTTATCCAGACCACCAAAAAGCACTGACAAATCTGACAGATAGATAGTCTTTCTCTTTTTATGATGTCTCTGAAGCATTTGGCAGTATTGATCTCTTCCTCCATTTTGAAACTCTGTCTTCTCCTTCTTTGTTCAAACTCCCTCCCAGTTCTCCTACCTCTCTGTTCCTTCTCAGTCTCTATTGCAAGAGATCTTCTTTTCCTGAGCCCATCCTTAAATGTTGGTGTTTGCTGGGTTTCAGTTATAGCTCGTCTGTCTTCTCACTCCACTGCTTTAGCTAACATCATATATGCTGATGACTCTCAATCTTTTTGCAGCCCACATCTCTACTGATCTTTAGACCCAAATACCCAACTTCCTGCTGGATAGCTCCACTTGGATGACTCAAAAGCATCTCAAGCTCAGTGTATCCAGCTCACCAAATTTCAAACAAATCTAATCAGCCTATGTTCTTATTTCAGGAAATGGCACCACTATCCATTCTCACCCAAGCAAGAAATCTGGGAGTTATTCTTTCCCCTTCCCCTCTCAAGCAGATATCTAATGAGTCATCAAGTCCTGGCACTTGTGTACTGTCTTCTTTCCGAGGTCAGTTCCTTCCCCTGAACCCTGATTCTCCAACCTCTCCCACCTCTGCAGGAACCTGGATCTTCATTCTCTTCACTGGTTCCTTCTTATCACTATTTAATCATATTCAGGTCTCTCTCATCTCTTAAAAAGTTGCCACATTGATCCTATTATTCTGTAAACTCATTCAACAAAGTGCCAGATATTTTTATAGGTGCTATAGCTTCAGCACTGCATACGTTACATAAAATCTCTCCGCTCAGAGATCTTACATTCCACTGGCAGACACAGATAACCTGTGCACATAAAGTGTCACGCCATTTTTAGTGCCTGACACTGCATTTCATTACTTCATTTAGCCATTACAATGGGAGCCGATCATAATTCCAAAAGACACAATCGCAAACACCATAGTCCCAAATGCTGAAATCCTAAAAGATCAGCCGGGCGCAGTGGCTCACGCCTGTGATCCCATCACTTTGGCCAGCCAAGGCAGGTGGATCACCTGATGTCAAGAGTTTGAGACCAGCCTGACCAACACAGCGAAACGCCGTTTATACTAAAAATACAAAAATTAGCTGGTCATCGTGGTGGGTGCCTGTAATCCCAACTACTCGGGAGGCTGAGGCAGGAGAATTGCTTGAACCAGGGAGGTGGAGGTTATAGTGAGCCGAGATCACGCCATTGCATTCCAGCCTGAGTGACAGAGGGAGGCTCTGTCTCAAAAAACAAAATTAAATTAAATTAAAAAAAAAAAAAGGAAATCCTAAAAGATGAGAATCCCCAAAACTCTAAAACCCTGAAAATCACAATTCTGAAGGATTAAAATCTTGAAAACATCATTCTGGAAAGAATAGTTTTTAAAATTCTTTAAAATATATTTATTTACATTCTTAAAAGGGGATTTATTTGATAAACATAAAAACATTACAGAACACTTCATAGGCCACTTTACACAACGAAACAGGCAATAATAATGTACACATTTTATTGCCTAGCATAAATAGGTATACTCACGACAGGCATGAACAAGTTACTAATGACAGTCACATGGATATAACAGGAACAGGCAAACTGTGTTCATAAAGAAATAGGTACAAAGGGAAACGTATAAACACATTTCAGTATAGTTGGTAATTGTGTACACCCAGGTTTACAGCTGCGGTCATCGGAAATACTGTGACAGACATCTGAAATACTGTGACTGATCTCGTCACAGTCTTTTATCGAGATCAGTCAAAAGCCACAGTGGGTCACTACTGCATATGCAGTTGTCCAAAAAGCCAAGATCTTGAGAAATTTTATCTTTCACAAATGCATGTATACAAAAAGGACATCTCTTATCGAGGAAGTTTCAGTGTTTTTACATACACGCACAATCGTTACACACAAAGTCAATGTGATAATGCACTTTTATGGAGTCAAATTTGCAAAATCCCTTTACAACAACCCCGTGAAGTAAGTATTGTTACACCCATTTTGTAGATGGGAAAGCTAACGACTTGCTCAAGGTCATAGTAGCACAGAGCCAGGAATCAAACCCACCAACCCCAACCTATGTCCTGAATCGAGGCTCTGAACCATGGACCTAGAGGGGAATGCAGGTTCCTTTTATTTGGAGAATGTTTTAAATATTTTTCAGTAGGTACCCTCTGAGGTGAAATCCTTGGGTACAGGCCTTTCCGGGAAGAGCAGAGTGCTCTATAACTAAAGCTTCTCTGCAGAGTGTCTCAGAGTAGCCTGCATGGGCTAGACAACTTCAATGCCTGTCCATGACCTGGACTCCAGCTTACAGCTGGAGGAATTGCCATTTGTGTCCTCTCCTTTTCTCTGCCCACCAATTTTTTTCATATATTCCTTAGTGTCAGGTGTTAGGACCTCCTCTGGGAACTAATCCATGTTCTGCTTTTAAATTAATTCCACATCTTGTCTGAGCTTACTGCCTCCTCCATTATTCAAGGAATTTAGCCTGCCAGTTCCCTATAATGGTATACCCCATCTCTTTCCTCTTTGCTGTATCTTCCAGTTCTCATAGGTGGAGCTGCAGTAGACATCCAGAAGCTGTGGGATTTTTTTTTTTAGATCTCCTTCCAGATGACTAGGGACCCACACTTGTTTGCAAAGGTGAATCCTGCAGACCTAGCTGGTTATAAATCCATCTGCTATAGGAGAAGTTCTAGGCCTCAACCTGCTGACTGTTTCTGATGGTGTCAGAGTACATTGTTTCTCCTACCCCAGGACAGAACCTGAGGAGCTACAGCTTATCCCTTTCTAACTTCTACTGGAAGGTGAATGACAGGCAAAGCCTTGGTAGAATGTCCCAGACAGGCAAAAGGCAATTTGGAACCTGTTGTATGCTATAGAATCAAAAGTGATTTGAACTGGTCTGTCACAAGATTTTTGAAATACTGGAAGTAAGGTTTTTGAAAACATTTATGGCAATTAGAGTAAGTTTATGTTGCTGAGTCTAATAAATAAAAAATAGGTCTGGCACAGTGGCATGCACCTGTGGTCTCAGCTATTTGTTACCAAAAAAAAAAAAACTTAAAAATGGAGCTTATATTTTATATGCATATTTCCTTCCTTCCTTCCTTCCTTCCTTCCTTCCTTCCTTCCTTCCTTCCTTCCTTCCCTCCTTCCCTCCTTCCCTCCCTCCCAACCTTCCTTCCTTCCTTCCTTGGAGTCTTGCTCTGTCTCCCAAGCTGGAGTGCAGTGGTATGATCTTGGCTCACTGCAACCTCCACTTCCCAGGTTTAAGCAATTATCCTGCCTCAGCCTCCCAAGTAACTAGGATTACAGGTGCCCGCCACTATGTCCAGCTAATTTTTGTATCTTTAGTAGAAGCAGGGTTTCACCATGATGGCCAGGCTGTTCTCTAACTCCTGACCTCAGGTGATCCACCTGCCTCAGCCTCCCAAAGTGCTGGGATTACAGGCGTGAGCCACCATGCCTGGCCTTATTTAATTTTTCTAGTGATTCATTTTTATTCTATTTTATAAAATTGTCATTCTGTGACAAAATAGAAATTTAAAAAGCAAAACCAACTGATCCCTCTTCATAGATGGTTTGAGAAGTGTTGGAATACAGTGGAAAGGGAACAGGTTTTAGAAGTGAATAGGGCTAGGTTTCTCAACCTCTCTGAGCCTCACCTTCCTCATCTGTACCTACCTTCCCCAGAACTAAGAGAAATGGTGCACGGAGACAAACACATATCCAGGCGTATGTGCTCTGCCAGAGGTGAGGACAGAGGGTTGTGGGGACACAGAGAAGGCCCTTCAGCTGGAGGAATGATGAGAGATTGACTGGGGAGACGTCCTAGTGAAGGTGATGCCTGGGCTATGCTGGGAAGGGTGGGGCTTCGGCAGCAAGAGCAGACACACCGGTGGGGACAGCTTCCTCCTTTGCAGACCAGTTCCAGGCTCCAGCCTAAGAGCAGGAACTGTAGGGGTGCTTAGAAGCACAGTCGCTGGTGAGAGCAGGCAGGCTGGCTGCATTCCTGTGGTATTTGAGGATTAATCTTGTCAGATTAGCAGCTTTGCTTTTTTTGGTTCAGGTACAAGATCCCCACGTGGGGAGTTCTTGCTGCTTGTGAAGAGCAAAAGCTGGTGAAAGCACAGAACATGATCTTGGCCCTCCTCCCGAACTGTGTGAGGCTCCTAGCCAGGAGCAAGCAGCCCTGCGAGTTCCTCGGTGAGAGGGAGGGCCCAGGTCTGAGCTCCACCCACACAAGTCCCAGCGGTGAGGCAGCAGCTCAGCAGAGAGCAAGATGCTGGCACCTTCAGGACTGTGTCCTGCTTTCCCTACTCTGTCTGCACCTGGGGAGACAGGTCACTCTCTGACTGGTCTCCCCAAATAAATAGCCAGAGCTAGAGGGGAGAAGGAGGGCTGAAGCCTCACCTCCCCACTGTGGAGGCAGGACGCCAGTCTATGCCTGCCTGCCATGATGAGGGCCCTTGGCTCTGCCTTCTGCCCTGACGCAGGCAGAGTCCAGATCCAGGCAAATGAAGTGTCAGAGGGGAGCCACGGCCCTACGCAGGGAGCCTGAGTTCAGTGAATCTCTCAGGAGAGAGGTCTGGGCTGGAAGAAAACAAATTGCAGGTAGGTCCATACACAACCCCCAGAGTGTGGATGAGATTGTCCAGGGGTGATGTGGCGAGTATTGGGCCACATGGCCTCTGTTCTCAGGAGTTCCTGGTCAGGGAAACACACACCTGACAGGTGGCAGCATCACGAAAGCAGGCCTGTTGACAGCTGGCCTTGTGACATCTTTGTGGCCCTTGTGTTGGGATAGACCCATCCTCTCTCCCTGGGTTCCAAGGGCTTAGTATGCGGAAGTTTTCCACAGTGGACAACTTCCGAACATAGTTTGAAAACAGAAGATTGGGGCTGGGCATGGTGGTGACCAGCCTGACCGACATGGAGAAACCCCATCTCTACTAAAAATACAAAATTAGCCGGATGTGGTGGCGCATGCCTGTAATCCCAGCTACTCAGGAAGCTGAGGCAGGAGAATCGCTTGAACCTGGGAGGCGAAGGTTGCAGTGAGCCGAGATCATGCCATTGCACTCCAGCCTGGGCGACAGAGTGAGACTCCATCTCAGAAAAAAGAAAAAGAAAAAGAAAAAAAAAGCAGATGATTGGAAAAACAAAATGACACCTTTCGCTTTGCTGCTCAGCCCCTTCAGATAGTGTGTCTGGGCCAGAGGCCAATTGCCAGTTGCAGAACTTGCTCTAAGAAGCAAATGCCCAAATGGAGCAAGTCCTCCAAATGGGTCAAGGCATGTGCTTGAGGCCTGAGCTCGGAAACCAGCTCTGATGAGGGCTGGCTCTGTACCTGCTGTCTCCACTGGCCTTGCTCCCATGTGTCCAGGGTGACTATGATCAGTGAGGTTCTGGCCAGGTTGAGAGCTGTCTCCACCACATTCCCCATCTCCATCACCCATCCTTATGCATACCTCAACACCAGCAAGAGGGATTAAGGGCAGGACTCTGCCAGCTATATGTTCACCCTTAGGCCACTTCTGACCATCTCAAACCCCCTGCCTCTGCTCCTGTGTCCTTCTCTTCCTGCCCTGTGGCTGTTGAACACACAGGGGCCCCTGATAACCAAGTCCCTTCCCCGGAAGGGCTTCTCTCTGCCCCTCCCTACCCCCGAGGGGGTATGCAAGGAGAATGACCACTGGTTGGATCAGGCCCCGTGATCCCATGTGGGCCTCCTGATGGAAAGAATCCTTCTTCCAAAGCAATGACCTTTTTAAACATGGTCAGCAGCTGCCTCTGATTTAGCCAGTTCTGCCTGTAGCCTAGTCATTTTGGGGGCAAAATGAAGAAAAGTGCAAGAGGCAGTAGGGCAGAGCACAGCAAACCGTGACCCACACTCAAGGCTGTGGGGAAAGACAGCTCATCCAGGAGGCCTAGGCTCCTGATGCAGCCCTGTCTCCAGTGGGCCCGCTCCAGGAAAGTTGCTAACTCTCGTAGAAATGCATTCCTTTGCTACCGCTCAGATTATTGGGAGGAAACACAGGGTTCAGTGTGGCCAAGGAAAGCTGTCGGCAAAGGCACAGCTGCATGTAGAGTGAGGTTCAGGAGCAAAGGGTGAGCCTTGCTCTATCCATCTCTGTTCCAGTCCTCATCAGGTACTCCACAGAAGAGCATTTGCTAAAGGAAGAAAGGTAGGACTGGCCATTTCTGCCATGCATCTGGATCCCAAGGGCCATCCTCCATGAGCAGCAGGTCTTTTCTTGTCTAGCCATGAGCCCCTTTCCCTAACCCCTGGAGTGCTAGATGCAGAAAGGGAGGGCAGTGGAGGGGTGTAGGCTATGTGGGTTACAGCCACCATGTTCTCCCTAGCCGGAGGTTGATCATTTTTTCCAGCCTGTAACTGGGCCTAATTTCAGACCTTTTCTGAGGGTAGGTTCAGGAAGTAGAGAGCTTTTGAGCTGAGGCAAAAGTGGTCTTACTGTACTTAGACTGTCATCTGTTGGCACTGCGGTGAGGCTGGACGGAGGAAGAGGGGTACATCTTTACCATCTGGCCTCACCGCTGTTTCACCGATCCCTGTGTGCCTGTGCCAGGTTCACAGCATCTCCTTCGTGCTTTCTCAGCAAAGATGGAATACAGCTGGGAGCTCCTCTGCCTCCGTCTGGGCAAGTGAAAAGAGCTTAGGTTTTGAAATCAGGCAAACCTGGGTTAGAATCCCAACTTTGCCACTTTGCTAGCTGTGTAACCTTGGACAAGCCCTTAGTCATGTTAAACATCAGCCTGCTTATCTGCAAAATGCGAATAACAACCCCCATCTCATGGGCATTTATGGGGATTACACTGAATAATGTCCATGACATGTGTGCCCTGGTGCCTGGCATGCAGTGAGTGCTTCGTCTGGGGTGGTAAGTGTGGTTCTGTCTTTATGCTCTGACTGCCTTGATTCTCATGGAGACCTTCCAGTAATATGTCTTGGTGTGGAGCTGTCAGGACTTGTATAGACTGCATACAAACCCAGGTGATTGGCATTTGTTGATACAGAAGTACTTCCACATATCGGGAAGTGTGGCTTTTGGCAACTCCAGCTACACAGGATGCAACCGATGACTTGTAATTTATGCTGATGCTTAAATTAATAAATAAATTAATAATTTAAGCTGATGTTTCCTGGTGCCCTAACCCCTAGATGCCAGTGCCTTACTAATCCATATTCTTTTATGCCTTTGTGCTGTGCCTGCTAGTCCCCCAACCTGAAGTGCTTCTCCATATTCTTTGCGTTAAGAACTACTGCTTTGGCACAGTGGCTCATGCCTATAATCCCAGCACTTTGGGAGGCCGAGGCGGGCGGATCACCTGAGGTCAGGAGTTTGAAACCAGCCTGATCAACATGGAGAAACCCCATCTCTACTAAAAATACAAGATTAGCCGGGTGTGTTGGCACATGCCTGTAATCCCAGCTACTCAGGAGGCTGAGGCAGGAGAATCGCTTGAACTCGGGAAGCAGAGGTTGCGATGAGCCAAGATCACGCCATTGTAGTCCATCCTGGGCAACAAGAGCAAAACTCCATCTCAAAAAAAAAAAGAGAGAGAGAGAGAGAGAGAACTACTGCTTTTACTTCAGTGAGTAACTTGAATGTTGCCTGGCATCAGGCACAGCAGTCTCTGCTCAGAGAACTGCTTGTAGCAGGCCTCTCCCCTCCAAAGGGGCCTGGACAAGGCAGGCTCTCAGCTTGGCCAGCTGTCCACATGCATATACTGTCTGGAGTGTCCGTCCTCACATTCTCCACCTTTAAAACTCCAGCTCAGATGTCACCTCCCTGGTGAAGCTTTTCCTGCCCTGGAGCTCCCCTAGCTCTGTGTGCACCCCTATCTGTAACAGTTCTGTGTATTACTGCATTATAGTTCCCTCCTGAGACCTCTGCTGATCCTTGTCTAATTTTTACCTCTATGTTACCCTCCATCACCACTTGGTGACTGACTAAATTGGGGACAGCTCCCATTTCTCTTGCCTTTATCTTATCACCACACTCCTTGCAGCTGGCTTGGGCTTGGGGAGGGAAATGGAAGCAGTGGGTCCTGTTGACCTAGTTGTGCATTCTGCCATGTCCAGGCCCACTGTGCAGCTGGGCCCAGCACTCTGGGCTTCCTTCCCAGGACCAACACCAGCAGCATCAACAGTGGGCAGAGCCAGGCACGGTGGCTCACACTTTTAATCCCAACACTTTGGGAGGCTGAGGCGGGAGGATCACTTGAGCCCAGGAGTTTGAGACCAACCTGGGAAACATAGCGAGACTCTGTCTCTACCAAAAAAATAAAAATAAAAATAATTAGCATAATGGTGTGCACTTGTAGCCATAGCTACTCAGGAGGCTGAGGCAGGAGGATCACTTGAGCAAGGGAGTTTGAGGCTACAATGAGCTGTGATCATGCTACTGCACTCCAGCCTGGGTGACAGCGTGAGACCCAGTTTCAAAAAAACAGTGGACAGAGTCTAAAGTGGCTCTAAGGACATAGTAAATTCTGGATTATTCTTCCTTCAAAACATTGAGTTTGATGGTCTCCCTCAGTTGGCTCAAATAACTGGATATTGCATGTCTGTCTGTTCACTCATGTAATACATTTTTATCGAGTGCCGGGCACTGTGTAGGCACTGGGGAAATGTTTTTTAAAAATGCAGGCATGGACTGGGCGCGGTGGCTCACGCTTGTAATCCCAGCACTTTGGGAGGCCGAGGCGGGCGGATCACGAGGTCAGGAGATCGAGACCACGGTGAAACCCCGTCTCTACTAAAAATACAAAAAAAAATTAGCCGGGCGTGGTGGCGGGCGCCTGTAGTCCCAGCTACTCGGAGAGGCTGAGGCAGGAGAATGGTGTGAACCCAGGAGGCGGAGCTTGCAGTGAGCCGAGATTGCGCCACTGCACTCCAGCCTGGGCAACAAAGCGAGACTCCGTCTCAAAAAAAAAAAATGCAGGCATGGTCCCAGCTTACTGTCTGGGGAAGTAAATTTAAGTATGGCTTAGGGTTTCAGAGACATTCAAGTCAAGTTGAAGAGTGAGAGACTTGGTTGGGTGCTCCCTCACAGCTGCATTTCAGTGCCTGGCTCTGACCTGGCCACAGCACACACCATTGCTAAGTGTGGGGCTGTGGGGAGGCCGAAGCCCTGCACCCACTCCAGGCTGGAGGCAGTCACACATTAGCTGTGCGGGCTGTGGCAAGAATGAGACTATGACAGCCCCGGAGCCTCAGAAAAACTGGCTTGTGAATGACTTTGCATGGACCAGGGTTATAGACAAACAGAAATGACATCTGAAAAGACTTCTCTGAGCAAGTCCCCTGGCACATTCACACAAGTCAAGTTCAAACAAAAGGCTGTTGATGACATTTCTTCGCACAAGTCACGAAAAGCTTCAGACCAAGGGTGAGCAGTTTCTGCTTCTGCAATTCGGAGATTATAAAGAATAAAGAATGGGTTGGGGAAAGCATAGCTCCATCACTAAGCCAGCTTCCACCCCCTAGAATGGGGCCTGTCTGCTCAGTGTGATGTTCTTAATCCTGAGAGACCCCACAGAGGCCCCAGTCTGGCAGAGAGTGTCCTCAGGGTGTGGGAGAAGCCTCCTCCTCCTCCTCTTCCACCTCTGTGGAGCAGCGACCAGGCCTCCAGAGAAGAGCATGCTTGCATCAGTACCTCATAGATCCCGATCCGGACCTGCCCATGGTGACTGCTGCCCCACTTTCAAGCTCCAGAGACCCTAGGTATTCTGCCCCTCCCTGAACCCCTAAGCACTCACTGTCTACCAAGCCTTGTGCAGAGGTCTAGGGGAGAGTGACAGATAAGAAACTGAGTGGGGGCCAGGCACGGTGGCTCACGCCTGTAATCGCAGCACTTTGGGAGCTCGAGGCAGGCAGATCACCTGAGGTCAGGAGTTCGAGACCAGCCTAGCCAACATGATAAAATCCCGTCTCTACTAAAAATACAAAAATTAGCTGGGCATGCTGGCGCACGCCTGTAATCCCAGCTACTTGGGAGGCTGAGGCGGAGAATCATTTTAACCTGAGAGATGGAGGTTGCAGTGAGCTGAGCTGGCACCATTGCACTCCAGCCTGGGCAACAAGAGCAAAACTCTGTCTCAGGGAAAAAACAAAGAAAGAAACTGAGTGGGCAGTGTGGTTACTGTAGCAACAGAGCAAGCACAAGGAGCTGTGTGTGCTCTGATAAGGGCCCGTGACCAAACTGCAGGCAGGGGAGGCTTCCTAGAGGTGGTGACACCTGTGCTGCCTATTGGAGGACAGTTAGAAACTGGCCAGGTAGAGAATCCAGGGAAGGGCAGGAATCATGTGGAGGGAAGGAGACACCCTTGGAAGTAATTTGGCTGTTGGAGTACAAGTCCTTGGTAAGAGGCCTTGAATATCATGCTGAGAAGTTTGAACTTTATGATGAGGTCAGCCAAGGTTTCAAAGCAAGGAGGGAAGGACAGCATCAGATTTGTGCTTTAGAAAGGTCATTGCCTGAAATGGGGAGAAAGGGTTACAGGAGGTGGGACTGAGGAAGGTAATGCTTGGGAAGAGGTGATAAGGACAAGTTCATGTGATATTAGGGGAGGAGAAATGACAAAATTAGGTGGCTGGTGGAGGAATGAGTAAAAATGGATTCCTAGTTTCTGTTTCAGGCAGCTGGCAAGATAGTGGCACCATTTCCTAACATAGGGAACACAGGGAGAAGAGCACGCTTATGGGGCAGCTGTTGAGTTCATTTGGGGGGAACTCTCAGCTTGAAGTTCCTGCAGAACATCCCTGTGAAGCACCGAGGTCCTTTAAGGGATTTGTTTTTCCAATTTCTTCCTATTGTAAACAGAATATCTATGTACAACATTCTTTTTTTTTTTTTTTTTTTTTTTTTTTTGAGACGGAGTCTTGCTCTGTCACCCAGGCTGGAGTGCAGTGGTGGCGCGATCTCGGCTCACTGCAAGCTCCGCCTCCCGAGTTCACACCATTCTCCTGCCTCAGCCTCCTGAGTAGCTGGGACTACAGGTGCCCACCACCACGCCCAGCTAATTTTTTTTTTGTATTTTCAGTAGAGACGGGGTTTCACCGTGTTAGCCAGGATGGTCTCGATCTCCTGACCTCGTGATCCTCCCGCCTCGGCCTCTCAAAGTGCTGGGATTACAGGCGTGAGCCATCGCGCCCGGTCACAACATTCTTATAAATAAGTCTTTATGCAGCTTCCTCTCTGTCTCTGACATAGTGATATAAATTTTTTCATTACATCACATGAATTTGTAGTATCTATACCTTTTAGTCACCAAACTTCTCAACTTGAAACCTGTTTACTTAAACTTCCTTCCCTCCCCTTCCTCCATTATTTATTTTATAAGTATTTCCATATATTTGGCACCGTGCTGGGTACTAAGGATGAAAAGTAATATATAATCCTTACCCCAGAACTTGTCTAGAGTGAGTCAGACATGAAAGCAAAATTATAGAGTGCTGACATGATGGTAAATGAAAGTCTAGGGTGCCACGAATACACAGAAAGGAGACACCTAATCAAAGTGAGGTGTCAGCAGGGGCTTTTTTCCTAAGGTAGATCACTGGGCTTACTCCTCTTCTGCCATTATTGTTTACAGGACCTCTTGACCTTCACTCTGATCATCTGCTTCTAGAATTAAAGGACCAAAGAAGACCTTTTCATTGGTTTGCTGGTGATTGCTGACTCACCATCATGAAGTTGAAAAGTAGTCTTTCTTTTTTGTTTTAGTTTTGTTTTTGGCATGGGACGGTGCCGTAAGTGTCAGTGGGTGGGATACATTATGTCAGTAGCTCCTTAAGATATGTGGTCTGTGGACCTGAAGTAGTCATGGCCCCTCAAGGCCACAGGCAACCAGAGCCAAGCAGCCGGGCCTTTCCCAGGGCTCCTGACCTCCTCTGGAATCATCACTGTCTGCCCCACACTCCCATATGTTTTCAGCACTGCCTGTTCTCAAAGACACCCAGGTAAGGACATGTCATGGCCCCGTTCAGCAGCCTGGGAAAATGCCTTGGAAGTTTCTTTTTCTCCCCTACTGTAAGCCTGCAGGACAGGGAGGATCTGTAACAGAGAATACCTGGGAGAAGCCATCTTTTGGGGGAAAGTGGTCAGAGAAGGATTTTTGAAGGAGGTGATTTTTTTCAAGGTGCGGTAGCTCACACCTGTAATCCCTGCACTATAAGGCTGAGGCAGGCTGATCACTTGAGCCCAGTAGTTTGAGGCCAGCCTGGGCAACATGGCAAAACCCCATCTCTACTAAAAATACAAAAAAAAAAAAAAAAAGCCATGTGTGGTGGTGTGCACCCATAGTCCCAGCTACTCGAGAGGCTGAGGTGGGAGGATCCCCTAAGCCCAAGAAGTTGAGGCTGCAGTGAGCCGTGATTGTGCCACTGCACTCCAGCCTGGGTGACAGAGTGAGACCCTGTCTCAAGGAAAAAAAAAAAAAAAAGATTAAGGAGTTAGGCAGTTGAAAAATGACAGGGTAGGTATTCTAGACAGAGGGAATGCATAAACTGATAACATGATGCACATAAGGACATTCAGATTACTGCATGTGGTTTGCTATGTTTGGCACATGGTGTTACATCCTAGATGCTGGAAGACAGGCTAGAAGTAATCTAGAGCGAGATCATGGGAGACCTCACAAGTCACTCCAAAAGGACTCTAGATTATATCCTTAAAGATATAGGAAATTAGGCCAGGCGCGGTGGCTCATGCTTGTAATCCCAGCACTTTGGGAGGCCGTAGCGGGTGGATCATGAGGTCAGGAGTTCAAGACCAGCCTGGCCAAGATGGTGAAACCCCGTCTCTACTAAAAATACAAAAATTAGCCGGGTATGGTGGCGGGCACCTGTAATCCCAGCTACTTGGGAGGCTGAGGCAGAGAATTGCTTGAACCTGGGAAGCGGAGGTTGCATTGAGCCGAGATCACACCACTGCACTCCAGCCTGGGTGACAGAGCAGACTCTGTCTCAAAAAAAAAAAAAAAAAAAGAAAAGAAAAGAAAAGGAAATAATTGACATGTTTTAGGCAAGAGACAAGGATGACATAATCAGATTTGCTATTCCAAAAGATTGCCCTCATCCAATATGGAAGATAAATTGGAGGAGGGAACTTGGAAGCATGAAGCCCAGTTAGGAGGCTGTTGCGATGACTGGTGAAGGCAGTCCCATGGGGATGGAGAATAAAGACTTTGAAAAACACTGAGGAAATAGAATCAAAGTGTCCCTTCTCTCGTCCCAGAACATCTTGTAAGGTACTTCCCCATCACCACTGCATGTCTTGATGACAGTGTTGTCTGTCTGCCCCTCCAGAGCACGGAGTGCATATTATTTCTCTTTGTGGCCAGCACTAGCCCCTGACAATACTTGGCACTGATTAGGTGCTCAGCAAGTGCTTATTGTGCCTATGGAATTGACTTGATGATTAACTGAGTATGGAAGGCTAGGGAAAGGGAAGAATCTGGAATAACTCCCAGGTTTTTGGCTTCAAAGGTGGGTGTATTAGTCTGTTTTCATGCTGCTCGTAAAGACATACCCGAGATTGGGCAATTTACAAAAGAAAGAGGTTTAATGGGCTTACGGTTCCATGTGGTTGGGAAGGCCTCACAATCATGGTGGAAGGTGAGAGGCATGTCTCACATGGCAGCATTCCCTCACATGGCAGGGAAACTCCCATTTTTAAAACCATCAGGCTGGGTGCAGTGGCTCATGCCTGTAATCCCAGTACTTTGGGAGGCTGAGGTGGGTGAATCACCTGAGGTCAGGAGTTTGAGACCAACCTGGCCAACATGGTGAAACCCTGTCTCTACTAAAAATACAAAAATTAGCTGGGCATAGTGGCACATGCCTGTAATCCCGGCTACTCGGGAGGCTTCCTCAGGAGAATTGCTTGAACCCGGGAGGCAGAGGTTGCAATGAGCCAAGATCACGCCACTGCACTCCGGCCTGGGTGACAGAGCGAGACTCCATCTCAAAATAAATAAAGCCATCAGATCTCATGAGATTCATTCACTATGATGAGAATAGCACAGGAAAGACCTGCCCCCATAATTCAGTCACCTCCCATCAGGTTCCTCCCACATAGGAATTGTGGGAGTTACAATTCAAGATGAGATTTGGGTGGGGACACAGCCAAACCATATCAGTAGGAAAATTGGAGGTGCCATTCGTTGAGGTAGAGAACCCAAGAAGAAGATCATTTGTTTCTTATATTTGATTTCTGACTTTTGGGAGGAGGAAAGGGCAGAGATCATGAATTTGGTTGTGTGCATAATGAGTTTGAGATGCCTCTGGGACACTTAAGGAACGATGTAGATAGTCATTTGTATATGTGGGTCTGGAGTTCCCAGGGAGAGGAAAGAGTTAAAGTGGGAGTTATCAGCACAGAGATGAAGTCTTGGCAGTGGTGAAGTTGTGTGGGGAAGGTGTGTTAACTGGGTCCCAAATTGGCAGCTTATAAGACAAATCTACCTGTAGACATGCTTTATGGCACAGTGTTTTAAAATAATGTGAATGCTTTTAGACAGTATGTAGTTCTAGCTTGCTCTAACCCTGCCCCTTCTTGTCTTATATCTGGCCCAGTTGACATATTTACTGTACCTTCTTGGCTCTTGTAGGCATTTGAGTTGGTAATTTTTTAAGGAAGAAGAAAACAGAATGACCTAACTCTGGAAAATACCAATATATAAGGGTTGAATAGGATGAAGGAGAATAGGAAAAAATGGCTGGAAAGATTAGAGGAAATCAGAAGAGAATAGAATTTCTCTCCAAAATTATGGGAGGCTATATAGGTGATGTACTTGTATAATAAAGTATAAAATGTGGATTCCACTTCATCCAACAATTCCACTTCTAAATATTGTACATACAGAAGTAATCATATCTGTGTATGCATTATTGTAATATGCTATTGCAACATGTTTATGATAATAGCGAAAAACTGGAAACAGCCCAAGTGCCTCTGAGCCAAACATGATTCATGTAGTATGTCCCTATGATGAAATAGTATGTGGTCATGAAAAATGATGTCAGGTTGTATTTACTGGCATACTCCCACAGTTTATTGTTAAATTTGTTAAAAAGCAAGTTATGGGACACTATATATAAGATAATTCCATTTATGTTAAATGTCTGTTTATGGAAGGAAAAGTCCGGAAGCCTTCACACACAAATCACAAGAACTTCTCAATAGCTAAATCTAGTAGACCTTTCTCTGGCCTCTGTGCCTTTGACCTGTCTGTGGCTTTTGACACAGTTTAACCTTTCTTGGCTTTCTGCTTCTTGTCTTTTTTCCCTAACTTTAGTCCCATAGGCTGGCACTCAGGACTGAAAAAGGGCAGAGTCATTCCTGGGAGAACCCTTCAAAACTAGCAGTTTGTTTAAACCCTGGGCATACCCAAAGCAGGGCACCTACTGGGCAGTTCTTCCTGGAAAGGAGCAGTTAGTGACAGTATCTTCCTGACCCTTACCCCCTTGAGTCTACATATCTCTTCTGGGATAAAACCCTTCCCAGGGCTCTGGGTACAAGTTTCCTCTCCTTGCCTACCTCCCCCACCCTCAAGCAAAGTTGCCTGGCTAGCCCCTTTCTCCCACGCCTTCTGTTCAATCAAGGGGTTATTTTTAACTGTGTTGTGTATACCATGCTTAAATCCTGGCAAAACACCAGAGCTTTGGAAGAGACACCCGAGATGGAAATAGTCTCCCACAACCCCTGGCCCCTTTCTAGAGCTTTTCTTTTAAAGAGAGAAAACAACTAATCCAAACTGTAGACAGCCCAATGAAGAAAGTCCCTAGATGCTAGCACTGAGCAGCTGAACCCACAGCCTTGGCCATGACATTAGACTGGAGGCTGGACCTGCTGCCTCTTTGGGCCTATCTTCAGCCCAGGGTGAGTCCAGGGAGAAGATGGTTCTTGCCACTTTCCTGGACTTGGTGGTTCTAGAACCCTATATCTTGGAATCATGGAGATTACCTAGTCCATTCCCCATTTCCAATAGCTGGAAGTCCTTAACCTGCAGAAACAGCCCGTTCATTTCAAGATACTCATCAGTAATTGGAGAGGTTTAACTATGAAAAGCCAAAATCTGCCTTTCTGCAGCTTCCCCCTGTGGTCTTAGTTCTGCCTGCCAGAGCCACATAGGACAAGTCTAATCCCTTTTCTCCATCAGTTGTTCAGAGATTTGAAGCTGGTGATGTCTCTTACCAGACATGTCTGCCCTTATAGGGTATCATAAAGGGCCCCTCCCTATCACAGTGGTTTTCTTCTCTGGTCAGTTCCATCTTATAACTGTTCCCTTTAGGGGACACCCAAAATAGAGCTCATGCTTGCTCCAGGTGGCTTAACAGGGAGCATAGAAGGAGAAGCATCTCCCCATTTTTGATGCTCCTCATAATGCCTCACACCCAAAAGATGGTATTTTCTTCAATGGTCGTGTCCCACTGACCATAAGCCTATTCTTCACATGCTTTTGCCAAGCTCCCTCCCTTCCTACTCAGCACGTATGATGGAATGTGTGGGTCCAAACCAAGCCTGGCAAGGTAGCTGTCATTCTGGAGTATTTTGGGTCCTCTTTGTTCTCAAATATAAACTGTTTCTTTCCTTTCTCTTTGTCTTCCATAGATTTGAGGATTAAGCCATTCTGTTCTTGTCTAAGCAGTGCACATAAAAACAGCGACTGAGATAAGCCTAACGCAGAAACTTGCCCCCTACGCTGCAGGCAGTTAGCAGGGCTGTTTACCAGCTTCTGTCTCTCAGACCGCCCTCCCTGTAGCCAAATCCACCTGGAAGGGCAGTTGCCTCATGCTTTCCTAGACCTTGTCATGGTCCGCATGTGGTATCTGAGAGCTCCAGGCAAGGACTCATGCCCTAAAGAAGAGCCACAAAGTCTAGAAGGAGCATTTACCCCAGAGTCAGAAGTCAGAGGCTCAAACATGGCTCAGTGTCTTCATCTGTAAATTAGAGGGAATGCCTACCTACTTACTTCAAATGAATTTTGTGAGGCTAAAATGATATTGTATAATGAAGAACAGTAAGAGCGAGGTGGTGATAATTATTTCATAAACATTTGTTGAAACCTTGCCAGTATGTAAGCCCTGTAAGTGGCATAAGTAGAAATCCCATGAGCCCTGTTGAATTTTGATCCAGCAGGAGGTCTGCTTAGGCCGCCAGGCCATCGCAATCACAGGCCATGCTGGGAGCAGGGAAGCCCAGGTCTGGGGAAGGGAACCTGGGACAGGGCAGAGCAAAGGCTTCCCAGAAGGGGCTGGAGTCAGGCTGAGAACAGGCCACCTTCACTGGACTGGTCTGGTGTCAGGACACATGTTGTGCATAAAAGGCCTGAAACCCAAGGGGAGGCAAGGCAGGAGTGAGACCTCAGGGGTTGGAACTGGAGATGGAGAAGCTCATGGAGAGCTGTGTCTCTGGAGGGTGGGGGTGGGAGCTGGTTGACATAAGGCTGAATCTCAGGCCAGGACCTGTGGTTTGTGCATGTGAACTGTTCCTGGGAGAGCCTGTGATGGGAAGAGGATAGGCTTGAAGCTAGGGGGTCGTGGCCATGGAGTGAAGTGGGTGTCTGCAGAGAGGCAAAGTGGAATGTTTGCAAGGGCCACTGTGGAAAGGAGAAGAGGCTGGTACTAGGGAACCCCAAAACTGTTGAGCACGGAGCAGGCCAAGTGGGCCAGGAGTCTGTGGCGGCCACCTGTCTGCTTGTGTAGGTTTTGCCCAACAAGCTTAGTCCTCCCAGTGCCAAGGTAAGGATTCTGAGAAGTAACTCCTGTGCCAGAAAGCTTGGCCCAGATTGACTGTGCCTCCTAGGATTCATGTGTAGCAATCAGCCTCTGTTCCTGAAGCTAGGAGAAAGGTGGTGGGGCTTGGGGCAATGACAGGACTCAGGCCATTCCAGAAGGGAGCAGCCATGGCCCGAATGAGCAGCTGGCCACAGATAATAGTTCCCAGGACTCTCCTACATGTGGGACAACAGCAGGCTCCAGTGGATGGAGCACTCCAGCCTCTTTGGAATGAGGTGGCCAAAGTACTTGGCAGGCTGTGCACTGTAACAACGAGGGGACCAGAAGAACCCTGGTAGAGAACTCAGGAGAAGGAGGCTAGGAATACAGACAGGCAGTGTGCCACATGAACCTTTGAGACTGAGACATGAGTCCATGCATGAGGGCTGTTGGACCTGTGTTAATGGAGTGTGAGGGAGAGGATGGGATGTGAGGGAGAAGATGGGATGTGAGGGAGAGGATGGGATGTGAGGGAGAGGATGGGGTGTGAGGGAGAGAGTGTGAGATGGGTGTGAGGAAGAGATTGGTGGAGGAGAGGATGAGGTGTGAGGGAGAGGAGGGGTGTGAGGGAGAGGATGGGATGTGAGGGAGAGGATGGGGTGTGAGGGAGAGGATGGGGTGTGAGGGAGAGGATGGGGTGTGAGGGAGAGGATGGGGGGTGAGGGAGAGGATGGGGTGTGAGGGAGAGGATGGGGTGTGAGGGAGAGGATGGGGTGTGAGGGAGAGTCTGGGGTGTGAGGGAGAGGATGGGGTGTGAGGGAGAGTCTGGGGTGTGAGGGAGAGGATGGGGTGTGAGGGAGAGGCTGGGGTGTGAGGGAGAGGCTGGGGTGTGAGGGAGAGGCTGGGGTGTGAGGGAGAGGATGGGGTGTGAGGGAGAGGATGGGATGTGAGGGAGAGGATGGGGTGTGAGGGAGAGGATGGGGTGTGAGGGAGAGGATGGGTGAATGGG